>NC_134902.1:36671006-36716006 GCF_041734735.1 Babylonia areolata
GAGACTCTCAATGCACACACACACACACACACACACACACACACACACACACACACACACACACACACGTGCATTCATGCGCGTGCTTGTATACAAAAATACTGCAACTCTGTAATCAGTCTTCCTCGAACAGCAAAATCATTGACCAATGAAAACTTACAGCAGCTAATCAATCATCATTTCACACAATGCACAAAAGACACCATGTAGGAACTATAATCACAGTCTTTAGAATTGTTCATGATCGCAACAACAACAAAAAAAAGAAGAAAAAAAAAGGAAATTTGGAAAGGAATGTAACAGAATGGCTAAGACACTAATTTGTTAGTACAGTGTCCATGGGGATCTTGGTTTGATTCCTAGCCTTGCCCTTTCTTCCAAGTTTGACTGGACAATCGAACTGAGTATCTTGTCTTTCGGATGAGACAGTAAACCGAGGTCCTGCGAGCAGCACACACTTGGTGCACTGAAAAAAACAAACCCATGGTAACATAAGTGTTGTCCTCTGGCAAAATTCTGATGAGGAAATGCACTCTGGCAGGTACACAAATATATATGCATGTGCTCAAAGCCTGACAAAGCGCACTGGGTTGTGCTGCTGGTCAGGAATCTGCCTAATAGATACGGTGTAGCATATGATATATTATATCCATATACCATATGGATGCTCCCACCTGCTTCCTTGTTGTCTCGTTCGTCATTTATCAGATGAATTCCCCTGTCTCCGTGACGAAGGCGGCAGTACGTCACAGGTCCTCCAGTCCTCTGTAGAGCTTCCGGGCCGCTGGGATTGGGTCGGGCCGGTTTTCTCTCGGAGCGCTTGGTGGAGCGGGCAGGACTGCAGCAGATGTTCTGTTGTCTGGCTGCCTGTTCTGCAGGGGCAGTGCTGCATTTGTGTCGCCGATACGGAGTTTCGTGTATAGGTGGTGTTTCAGGCGGTTGTGGCCTGTCCTGAGTCTGAAAATGGCTACCTGCTCTCGACGAGTCAGCAGGTAGTACGGGTCTGCTCTGTTGTGGCGTGGATGCTGCTGCTTCCACTTGTTCTGCAGCTTGGCTTGATGATGGTCCTGGATTCAGAGTAGCTGGTAGACCTGTCCATTTGCTCTTTCATAGTGTCTTCCTTTGCCAGGGAGTCAGCAGTCTCGTTGCCAAGCATGTTGCAGTGGGAGGGAATCCACTGCAGGGTGACTGTGTGACTTGTGCAGAGGGAGGCGAGAGAGGAGGACAGATCGTTGAGTTCTGGATCTCTGTTGGACCAAAGGGCCTGCAAGATGGACAGGGCGTCGGTCAGGAAGACAACGCTGTGGCTGGCGTAGGGACTGGCCTCGATGTGGGCTGCTGCTGTTTTCAAGGCTTCTGCTTATGCTCTGTTATTGGTGGAGTACAGGCCGGTAGCGAGGCAGATATTTTCTTCTCTGCCTCCTGGATACTGAAATGCTTCCTTGAGAAACTGAAACTGAAACAAAAGCCAAAAGATTTGTCTGCTTGTTGGCCATCTGGGTTTGGTTCTCCCTCCAACAGGAAGCTGATTGCTGCAACACCAAATGTAGTTGTGGTTCAGGTCACAGCTAACACACCTCACGAAAAGATGATAAGTAATTCATTTCTCTGGAGACCGTGGGTAGTTCCAAAGCTGGTGGTAGAGTGCTGAAAGGCTGGAACTGTATTAAATGAGGGGGTGGGTTTAGGAAATATTGAAACAGGAATTATGGGCAATGTGACGTCACTGGCTTTATTGTTTGCTGGTTAGTGACCAGTGTTGAAGCACTGCTGTTGTTGTGAAGTGTACAAAAGCTTATTAAATAACCCAACATTGAAGAGCACACCTGGCCATTGTTTGTTTCCATGTGATCAGCTCCAATGATACATGAGAAAGAAAGTCATGTTTGCTATTGAAAAAAACCACAACAACATTTTCAGTCGGTGTTCTTTACATCTTACTGGACATCATTGTGCTTCACAGCTATAATATGCGCATGTAAATACGGCTATAGGATTTATTCACAGAACACCTCAATAGTTTACACACAGCAAGAATATTAACTGAATGAAACGTTGGAGAATAATGGATGGCTTCTGCGCGGGGCAGAGGGAATCATTCATACAAATGAAAGCTAAGTTCGTAAAAAGCAGCCTTGGTGTTGTTGAATAATATGATTCATAGGTGAGGTTGTTCTTTCACAAAGAGGAGCCATTTGCTGTGACAGTGTGAGTGAAAGACACTTTCAACAAAATTAACTGGAATCACGGATATACAGGTGTTCGGGCAGGGACTGGGAAACTATTTTTCGATTCCCGAGAAGGGGAACATTTGAGCGCCGTGGTCATGAGAATGCGTGATGTAAACGCACACAGTTAATCACACAAAAAATGCGCTTGACTGTCTGATCTTTTTTCAGTGTCGGTGGAGCCGCTTCACATGCTGAAAGAAATAGCCGCACAAAACATAGATCTAGATATGTGTTAATTTTTAAATTATGAATATTAATTATCAACAGGGATCTTTGTATGTGTGTATGTGTGAGTGTGTGTCTGGGGGGAGGGGGTGTGGTGCGGGGGGTGGTGGGTCAGGGAGAGCGTGTGTGGGGGATTGGGGGGGGGAGGTGCGTGTGTGTGGGGTGCGTGGGAGGGGGGATGGGTGCGGGGGCTGCCGGCGGAGGTTGCGTGTGTGTGTGTGTGTGTGTGTGTGTGTGCGTGCGCGCGCGCGCGCATGCTCGTGTGGATGATTGGGTATGTTGCTGTGTATGCGTGTGTCTAAGCAACTGTACTCCAGTGCACCCGGTGTCGTGCTCACACAAGGTGCTAATCAGTGGAGACTAGTTCCATACTTCGATTGAAATTCGTCAAGGCTACCCTCTGTTCACCGGCTGTCTCACCACTGAAGCTTGTTAAAAGACTGGATGCGATGTCGACTGACAAGATATGGCATGAAAATCAGGTTCTGGTAGACTACATGAAAAGTTGATGGCACCAATCCACCGTGACCACGTACTCGTAACTGTTCATTGTCGGACAGAAGCTAGCTATATACAACGTTGGTATGACCACGTAACAAAATAAGACCCAAAGGCCTTGTTAAAACAGTTTTCCAAAGAATTGTTGAGCCGGGGAGGGCGGCGAAGGGAAAGACAAGAAAAATGGAAGCTGGAGCTGACAACATTGCAGAATGGACAGAAAAACTGAACTGGAGAAATCTGGTGACAGTTTCTAACTGCAGCGTCCCACGTCCCCGTGACTCTTCATAGAGTTAAGGGAGAGAAAGATCAAGAGACGTCGTGTGTGTGTGTGTGTGTGTGTGTGTCCGTCTGTCTGTGTACGTGCCTGTGTGTGTCAGTGGTATAAAAGGCTCAATATATAGCAATATATAGCATCAGACTGGCTCTGATATGCAGACCTGCTCTAACAGAAGATGTTTTAAACTGAGAGGCTTGGTTGTACGGTCTGGAACTTCTTCATATCTTTGGGACTCAGTGAATTAATGTTTCGGCCTGCGATGGTCCGAAGAGCCGGCCTCAGTGACTCCCCTTGAAATTGCATCCGTGCACAGCAGACAATGAGGGGCTTTTGTTTCCCGGCTTTCTCGCTTCTTTTTACCCCTCCGCCCTCTGCCCCCACCCCCCACCCCCCGTCCCTAGTGTCCAGCTCCCGCCCTGTACCCCCCCCCCCCCCCCCCAACTTCCCGATAACATGAACTGAGAAAAAGGATGATCTGCAATGTCCGCACTTATGAGGAAATCATCGTAAGCCGGAACCGCGGATTTGACAATTTTTTCGGGCGGCATTGTTGATCATGCAGCATCAATATTAATTAGTAGTTGTATCGTTTTATCATGAATGGTATAGCCACAATACCGTTTCTTTGTCAGTGATAAATAATTCAGTTGGCAGAGAAGAACGATAACCGCGATCAACGTTTACAAGCCGAGCTCAGCACTTTGACGACACCAGCTTAAAGAAAAAAAAAATGACAGGAACTGTGTCTCAGTGACCGTGTACGGTATCATAAATTAACACCCTCGACGCGTCACGTTTAAAGAAAAATGGCTCTTTTTCTGAATGCCCGCAAAAAAGCTGTTTCTGACGATGCAATATGTATGAGCACGCCAGCCCAGGAGATGCCATTGACTCAACCACTGTTTTCATTTCAGTTTTGTTTCTCAAGTTCTGCCGGGGATGGAATGGAAGAAGGAAGGGTAGGAAGAAGTGTCGTAAGCGGGGTAATGTCATATTTTAGCATCCTAAATTATTGCACGTGTTGATTACATTTCCATGGTTTGTGGGACAAAAGTCGGAGAAACTGAGCAAGAGAGTGGCACGTTAGTTTAGTGACTGAATGGGCTTCAAAACTGAGTAAAATAAATGATGTACAAAACACGAGTCAAAATCCACTCAAATGGGTTACAACATCTACTAATGGTAATATCGTTTCATACATGCACAACCGGACGGTAAAATAGATACAATAATTTAGGATGCTAAAACAAGGCCTTTCCACTCAAACGCACCTGAATAGTGTCCACCTCCACCCCCCTCCGCCCCCCCGATCCGTCCCCCCTCCATTCCACTCCATTCCACGGCAATTAGGATATCAAGGGATAGTCTTTGTACAGAATTATTTTAATTTTGTGTGTCTCTCAAGCGCGCCCCCAGTTTTCCGTTGCGACGACGGATAGCCAATATTGGCTCATGCAACTGTGACGTACAAATCCAGATCCAGATCCAAATTTGCCGGAAGTTGGGCTCCGTTTACCCGGCACTGGGGCTAATTGTCTTCTGCTGATGTTGTGCCCTAATGACGAACTGACCAAGACACACACTTGCGTATACACTTACTCATTTCAAGTGGTGAGCAAAAATACATGATTTGATACATAAAAGTATCGTTACCCCCGTCGGCCCCCTCTCCCCCCACCCGACACACCCCATTTTCCGTTCCGGCTCATGTTATCAGTTTTTATTTATCTGTTTATTTCTGGGCAAACAGTCATGATCGAAAGATAAACATATTTTTGAAAGAGAAGATAAACGGTAGATCTGGTGGAAAAACTCAAAAAGGAAACTGAGAAGTTAGTGCGTGGGCGCCTACAGATCGTTGCTACAGATCGAATGTAAGATACAATTTGTTTTAATGCTCATTCTAGAATGTATAAGCATACAAAGGAAAAAGGACGTTTGAAAATAACATTTTTGTTTGCGGTGTGGAAAACCGGGCGCGCACAATTTATTTGGAGAACATCAAATCACCTTGGCTCCGGCACAGTGTATATATCTTCTGTTAGTCAATGGCCGACAGACATGATTGGATTGCGATTTCTGTTTTCAAACCTGGTGTCCGTTTCTGGTTTAGATCTGTTAGATCAGGAGCTGGATCAATGCTGGACGTACATATGTAGTGAACCTGATATCCATTATCAGTTAATTTTTGGTCACCCAGCATCTACCCAGCATTGTAAAAAATGTGTTGGGTTTTCATCATGCACATCTGTGTTACCGTAACACAGAGTATATTAAGCTTATATGTGCACATTTATGTTACCATTGGTTGACATATTTTGCAACGGGCATAGTGATCCCATTGTAAGTAAATCCATTGTCAAATTATAATTGTGTCTCATGCTGACAGTGTAAATGATTTTAATTAAGGTATTGTGAATGTGGGAGCATTTTCACCCTGTAGAAGATCAGCATGCACAGGGAGGAGCAGTGTGTGTGAGAGTGTGGTATGCTGATGATGTACCATAAAAAATAGTTGTATGGTTGCTTATTCATATTAATTGTCATCTCATTTAACATCCACATTTTTTGGTTGTTTTTGTTGTTGCAGAAAGTTCCATGTGCAGCCAAAGAATCCAGACCTACTGAAGTAGAACATTGCATGTTTAGGGTTGAGATCTGAACCCAGATTCCATTATTATAGTTCTCTTCATGTAAACTGCGGTTTCATTGTATAAAATATGGAGAGGTAAACTACCCTTCCAACTGCCTTCAGATGAGTTTACAACAACAGTAGTGCCATACAAACATAAGTTCAAGTCCCATGGAATAATAAGCACTGAATGAAAATTTTCTAGTCAGTATTAATTAAAGAAACAAAAAAGGACATTTATTAAAGAAAAACAAGTGTGTGTCAGAGAGCTTATTCATGTAAATTCAACAAGTGACATAATCAGTTAGTTCAACAACAACAACAACAATAATAATAACAACAGCAGTGACGTCAACAACTACCAACAGCGAAAAGAGAAAACTGACGGAGGTGTTTATGAATACGTGTCAGTTCGAGAAGCAGTGTCAGCAATCGTCATGAGTAATTTCCCAAGGATGGAGGTCTACTCCACAGTTAACAACATGGCAACACTCTCCAGAACCCAGGAGAAGCTGGAGCTGCAGCAGCTCAACGACCGTTTCGCGTCCTATGTGCACCGTGTACGTCTGCTGGCTGAGAAGAACAATCAGGTGGACTCCTCGGCCATTATCAAGTCCACCAAAGCCATGGAGATGGAGATCCAGAACTTGAAGAACATGTATGAGCAGGAGTTGGAGAAACTGAGGTAACTGTGTGTTTTTGTGTGTGAGTTGTGTGTGGGGGGGCACTTTTTATTTGTGGGGGGGCACTTTTGTGCAATGTACATGCATGTGTATGTGTTTGTTTGCAGTTTAACCATTCTGCCCCTTCCTTGCATATTTTAAAAAGCTGCATAATAAGGAGGAAGGTGGCAGAATGGTTAAGGCACTTATATGCCAATATAGTGTCCGTAAGGGTCTGGGTTCAAATCCCGCTCTTGTCCTTTCTCTCAAGTTTACTGGAAATCAAGCTGAGCATCTAGTCATTCAGATGAGACGATAAACCAAGGTTCCGTGTGCAGAATGCACTTGGCCCACTGAAAAAGAACCCAGGTCACATGGATGTGTTGTCCTCTGGCAAAATTCTGCAGAAGAAATCCACTCTGACAGGTACACAAACATTATATGTGTGCACTCAAGGTGTAAGCCCATTGGGTTTTGCTGCTGGTCAGGCATTTGCGTAGTAGTTGTGGAGTAGCGTATGTGGATTTGTCCAAATGCAGTGACACCTCCTTGAGAAACTGAAACTGAAACTGCATAATATATTAATCAGTTTCTGCTACAATTTCATGGCAGTTAAAAAAAAAATGTAGACAGAGTTGGATACGAATATTCTTAGTGACATTTGGAAATACCAGGAATTCAGTTAAATCATCCAAAAAAAAAAAAAAAAAAAAAAAGTGTTTCAAGAAATACAACACAGAAATACAATGTGAATCATGCAAGATTAAGTTGGTACATGTTACATAAAAAACATGCTCAAACTAGCATAAATGAAGCAAGGTTCTCAAGGCATAATCTGTACAGGCCAGACATCATTTATATTTCTTACATGTGTTCATTATTTGTGTGTGTTTGTGAATTTTGGTCTTGTGATGGAGCAGATGTGGTGCGGTGCATAAGGATCAGCTCCCATCGATATTGGTCCAAATATCCGATATTTGAATTTTTTTTTTCTTTTGCTGCCCTGTCATCTGCCCCGTTTCAGTGGCATTGCTTCCATGCTGCTCATTCCGAGTCCTCCAAACACAGCCACGCCTGGGTTCGTCTGTCACACTATCAGCGTCAGCAGTCCGCAGGGAACCATCGATGTTAGGTAGCCAGGAGGCCACACACCAGAGGAGACCCTGTGCTGCTGCTGAGTCACTTCGGTGGTGTTCAGTGGTGCCTGTTCTGATTTGATGTATTTAGAACACCACCTACAAAGCCCCCTACTAACGACAATAATGGCTTAGTCATGGAGCCAGACTGAGTAAGCATCTCCCCCGGAGTGGAGACCACTGCCAAATCCCTCCAACAACAGCCCCCCATGAATCTGCCGACACTGAAGGCATTGACAGGACTCACCCCAAGCATGGAAGTAGAGGGGTATCAAAACTGAGGTCACCATGACAGCAGGGCATGAAAGGCCACAGACTCTGGGACATTTTTGTTTATATTGGTAATGATGAAGAAGGAGGAGGACGATGATGATGATGTTGCTATGGAGGTCCATTTTGGTTTGGGACTTTGAGACAAGGCTGTACTCTACGCTTCCTTTCATAATGATATCCCAGTGTCAACCAGGCCCGAGAGATACAGACACTTGCAGTGTTGGTCAGGTAATTAGACCCAGTCTCCCCATTTAAGCCCATAGCACTCTCATCTCTGGGTAGGAGCCGGCCGTGGGCTGAAAAACCCACCTCCACTGGGATTTGAACCCGCGTCCTTCCAGCCATCGGTCCGCGACGCTAACCACTTCACCACAGCAGCTGGTCAATATTTGATATTTTATTTGTCACAGGAATGTTGTGAGGATGCATTAAGATTAAAGCTGATGGCATAGTTTGCTAAAAACCAGTATCAGAGTATGTTGCAGGTTTGTTTGTTTGTTTGTTTTTTATTATAGGATCCAGTCACTTGCAATTTTTTCATATATTTGTAAAAATTGTAAGTATGAAAAGTGATCAAGCTGTATTGTGATAATCTTCAGAAAAGAACTGGAGCTATGTAACCATGAGAGAACAACAATTCAAGTACAGGCAAACAAACAAGTGCAGTGTTCTTCTGAGCTCCAAGACAGGTAATTGTGTGTGTGTGTGTGTGTGTGTGTGTGTGTGTGTGTGTGTGTGTGTTTTCTTGTGTGTGTGTGTGTGTGTGTGTGTGTGGTCCTTGGTTTGTACTTGTCATGTTACAACTCTACTGGGAATATTCATGCAGGTGTAAATTTATCCATCATTGTTTCTTTGTTCTGAAGATTTTTGTCATGCAGCTCATGAGATGTTCTGTGAAATGGACAAATAACTGACTTGCCTGCCACATGAATTTGATAGTGGGATAGCTTTAGTATATTTTACTGATTTGGCATGTAGAACGAAATGAGATCCAGTGTACACACTGACAAATCCGATTGACATTTTGATTTATAGCAATTAAATGAATAATGATAAGTGTGCTACTGATTTTTTTTAAATCAAAGAAAAGCAGGATAACAAAAATGTGAGAAGTATTTGAATTGTTAGTAATGTCATGAATAAAAATAGTGTCGGCAGGAAGATAAAGTATGTAAACATTGCTTACTTGGTTGAGTGTGCATTCTCTCTGTCACTGTTTCATTGTTGTTGTTGTTTTATGTGGATGTGTTTGTGGCTGTAGGATATAGAAGTTCCAGATACACATATTTTGTATTTTTATTCCATTAATTAGAAAAATTTTCTAAGGGGGGGTGTCATGGTAAAATTTCCTTTCATTATTGAACAATGACTTTTTGTCATTTACATCGTAAGATTAACTGTGAATTCGTGTAGCATTTAGATCTTATCCGTGATGTGTTATCTAGAGAGCTGTGCTGTTCTGTCATTGCTGCAGGCTGAACGTGGAGATGGATAAATGCAGCAAACTGCAGGATGAGATCAACATGTTCCAGCGTCGTATCGGCGGCTTGGAAGCAGAGATTCAGGAACTGAAAATTGCTGCCACCCAACCTCGAGGCGACATGGAGCAGCTGCAGAGAAGCAATACTAACATGGCTAGGGAACTGGAAGCCCTGAAGCACAGGTGTGTGCATGTGTGTGTGCGTGCTGGTGTGTGTCTGTGTGTGTGTATGTATATATGAATGTGTGTGTATGTGTGTGTGGAAAACGTATGAGCTTGTGCATATATGTGTTTGTGTGGGTGAGTGTTTTGCGGATGTGTGTGTCTGTATGTGCTGTGTATTTGTACACATATTTTTTTTTTACTTTTCATCCCTGTTTGGTGCAGCAAGAGTGCAAACTAGTTCAACAGACTTTTGATACCATTCAAAGTAAGAAGCGATCATATAAGTGAACCACATATTAAAGTAAAAAAACATCAAGAAGAACTGTGGAGATGATATTTTTTGGCGGGTGGGTTTCATTCAGTTCAAAACATGAAAAAGACTTCTTACACTTAGATGACGATAATTAGGAAAACGTGGCAGAATGGTTAAGACACTTATTTGCTAGTGCAGTGTCCGAGAAGGTCTGGGTTCTAATCCCTGGTCTCTGCTTTTCTCTTAAGTTCGACTGGAAAATAAAAGTGAGTGTCTAGTCATTTGGATGAGATGATAAACTAAGGTCCTTTGTGCAGTACACGCTTTAAACACTGAAATGTGTGCAGTACACGCTTTAAACACTGAAATGTGTGCAGTACATGCTTTAAACACTGAAATGTGTGCAGTACATGCTTTAAACACTGAAATGTGTGCAGTACACGCTTTAAACACTGAAATGTGTGCAGTACACACTTTAAACTCTGAAAAAGAACCCGTGGCAGCCTAAGTGTTGTCCTCTGGCAAAATTGTTTAGAAGAAATCCAACTCTTGATAGCTACCCAAATACATATTTGTATTTGTATTTCTTTTTATCACAACAGATTTCTCTGTGTGAAATTCGGGCTGCTCTCCCCAGGGAGAGTGTGTCGCTACACTACAGCGCCACCCATTTTATATATATTTTTTCCTGTTTTGTTTGTTTTCCTGTTTTGTTTGTTTTTCCTTCCTATCGAAGTGGATTTTTCAACAGAATTTTGCCAGGAACAACCCTTTTGTTGCCGTGGGTTCTTTTACGTGTGCTAAGTGCATGCTGCACACAGGACCTCGGTTTATCGTCTCATCCAAATGACTAGCATCCAGACCACCACTCAAGGTCTAGTGGAGGGGGAGAAAATATCGGCGGCTGAGCTGTGATTGGAACCAGTGCGCTCAGATTCTCTTGCTTCCTAGGTGTACGCATTACCTCTAGGCCATCACTCCACTGAGCATGCACTCAAGGCCTAACTTCAAGAATATGCACTATAGCAAGACATCTTAATAAATATATAAATAAACTAACGCCTTGTGTTACGCCGCTGGTCAGGCATCTGCCAAGGAGTGATGTGTATGACGTGTATATATGGATTTAACCAAACATTGAGTGTCGTCTCCTTGAGAAACTGAAGCTGAAGCTGCAGTCATCCGGATCACTCCTCACCACAGGTACGAGCACGAGCAAGTGGCGCGGCAGGAGGCAGAGACCAGGATCCAGCAGCTGATGGAGAAGTCCAGCTTCAACGAGAAGGTCAGTGCCCAGAGGGTGG
The DNA here is from genome assembly GCF_041734735.1 of Babylonia areolata. Lineage (NCBI taxonomy): Eukaryota > Metazoa > Mollusca > Gastropoda > Neogastropoda > Buccinidae > Babylonia > Babylonia areolata. The sequence continues at coordinate 36,682,146 of NC_134902.1, forward strand.
GAGAGCTGACCTCTCGCATCGACGTGTCGGCCGCCACCATCCTCAGCCTGGAGGCCAAGATCCGTGACCTCAGCAAGGCTGACATCTCCGTGTCGGAGATGTTGAAGCAAGTGCGGGACGCTGCCGAGGCTGAGCTGAAGAAATACCAAGTGGAATCCGATGAGCAGTATAATAAGAATGTGGGTTTCTTCTTTTTTTTTCTTCTTCTTCTCGTTTGTTAGATGGACACCCAGAATGTGGGTTTTTTTTGTGTGTGTGGTTGAAATGTGTGTTTGTTGATGTGTGTGTGTGTGTGTTGATGTTTGTGTGGGTGTGAGTGTGTGTTTATGAGTGTGTGAGTGCGTGTGTGTGTTAACATGTGTATGTTTGAGTGTGTATGTGTGTTGATGTGTTTGTGAGTGTGTTTTGATGTGTGGGTTTGTGTGTTTTCTCTATCTGCAAGTGTATTTGTATTCTTATCCAACTGTATTTTTTTATGGAATTTTGCCAGGGACAACCCTTTTGTTGCTGTTGGTTCTTTTACATGCATTAAATGCATGATTGACACAGGACTAAAGTATATTGTCTCATCCGAATGACCAGCAGTAGGGTAAGTACTTTGGAAAAGCATTTTTGATTTTTCTTCTTCTCATCATTCCTGTTATTGTTAGACATTGTTGTTGTTATCATTATAATGATTATTATTATAACTATCTATATAACTATCGATGCTCTGCCTGGTCCTGTTTCTTTCTGACAGCTGACAGCTTTGAAGTCTCAGCTAGACAACTACGTTAAGTTGATAGAGAAGCTGGAGGCAGAGAAAGCTCAGCTGGGAGACAGTGTCGGGGAACTGCAGGCCCGGATACGAACCCTGGAAGGGCAGGTGGGTATGGACCACTACGACCGTGTCTGTTGATTTGTGGATGGGTTTGTGTGTGTGTGTGTGTGTGTGTGTGTGTGTGTGTGTGTGTGTGTGTGTGTGTGTGCAAAGACTAGGTGATCAGATAACTAGTCATCCTGGAAATTGGGAAAAAAAATTATTATTATAGTAATAATAACAATGATGATAATAATTTGTTATTATTATTAATTCATTTTGTTTTCATTTCATCTTTTTTTTTAATCATAATCATAACCAGTCATGATAATAACAACAGTAATAATAATGATAATACTGATGATGATGATGATGATTAATGTATTTGATGTCACATTCTGTACGATGTCAAAGTGGTGCATTTGAATTTGACATGGTAGATATGTTCATCCAAGCAGGGAGCATAATACAGACTCCCCATACTCCTCCTCATCCTCCTTCTTCTCCTCCTGATCATGATCATTATCAGATTACCACAATCAACTTTAACCCCACCCCCACCCCCACCCCCTCTTAAAACCAATTGGCCAGCATGATTATTATTATTATTATTATTATTATTATTATTATTATTATCCTCATCTTTCTTCTTCTCCTCCTCCTCCTGATCATAAGTAAATTATTACAATCAAATCCAACCCCCTCTCCCCTTACAAACAGCTGTCCAACATGATTATTGTTAACCTCCTCCTTGTTATCATTATCATTATCATTATCGTGATCATTATTAATTGACCACCACAATTAACTTCCACCCTTCTCTTCACCACCTCCCCCCCTCCTTTTTTACCCAGGTGGTCTACATGATTGTTTTCTCCTCCTCTTCCTCTTCCTCCTCCTCCTCCTCATTGGCAGAATGGTTAGGACTCTTATCTTTTTTTATTTTATTATTTTTTTTTTTTTAGGAGAAATCAGTGGATGCCTAAAAGTTCTGCAAATGAGCAGGATAGTTTCAGCATCCCTGGAAGGTTTTTTTTTTTTTTTTTTTTTTGTGTCTTTTTTTAATCTTTTGGTCTTTTTTTATGTTCCTTCCATCATAATTTTTCTCCTTTCTGTTGTCTTTTCTTTCTTTTTTTCCTTATGTTTTTAATCTGTCTTCTTCCCAATGGCATGTTCAAACACTTACAAGATCATGCAACATATATTACACATACATGATGGCTTCACACAAAATCATACTCCCTGAAAGAGAAGCATGGTATACATACACACACACACACCCTCTCACTCTCTGTGTGTGTCTCCTTTACTCACTCAATCCCCTCCCTCTCCACAATCTCTACACCTAAGTACAATAATATGTATGTGCACACTGAATATTACCCTTAGGATTTGACTCTTATCTACCAACACAGTGTCCATGAAGGTCTGGCTTCAAATCCAGGTCTCACCCTTTTCCCTAAGTTTGACTGGAAAACCAAAATGAGCATTTAGTCATTTGGATGAGACGATTAACTGAGGTCCCACGTGCAGCAAGCCCTTAGCATACTGAAAAAGAACCCATGGCAACAAAAGTGATGTCCTTTGGCAAAATTCTGCGGAAGAAATCCTCTTAGATGGTACAAAAGTATATATAAGACTGATTAAGAGTATTGGGTCATGCTGCTGGTCTGCCATCTATCTAGCAGATGAGGTGTAACATCTGCCTAGCAGATGAGGTATAACGTATATATTTGTCCAAACACATCGATGCCTCCTTAAGAAATTGAAACTGATGATGTAAACGACCACAATTCACTTCCACCCCCTCCCCACCAGGTGGCCAACCTGGAGCACCAGCGAGTGACACTGGAGGCAGCGGTTGCCACAGAGAGGAACCGAGCGGCGGACGGGGCTCGAGCCTTGGAGCAGAAGCTGCGCGAGGTGCAGGGGATGCTGGTGGTGAAGATGAAGGAGGTGACCTCCGCCCGCGAGCAGTACGTGCCCCTCAAGGCGGAGATCGAGTCCCTCAAGGTCCTGTTGGAGGAGGAGGAGAAACGGTGAGGGTATGGAGGTGGTGGTGGTGGTGTGGTTGGTTGGTTGGTTGGTTGTTTTGTAGGTAGGGGTGTGACATTACCTTCAAACTAGGAGGCAAGATTGCACTGGCTCATAGCGCTGCAGCCTTGGAGGCTAACTGGCCTTTGGGGACCACCCCAAAGCAGACTGTCCTGAAACCCTCTTGGCAGAGACGGTGGAGATGTAACTTGAGTGAGACACTCTCCACCATAATCAAACTGTAGCCTTGATGGCTGGGGATAGCAGTTGCATCCTCTGCTGTTCTGATGGTCATAGTCAGACATGTACGGCTGACTGTCATACCCCTTACAGTGGATGGGGGTGTGCTGGAAGGGTGAGGGGGTGGGCAGGGGAAGTAGGGCTAGGGGGTGAAGGGAGGGGGGGGTGAAGCAGGGGGAAGGGCCTGTGGAGAGAGAGATTTAGGAGGGGGAAGGAATATGTGGGGGGTTGGGGTGGTGATGGGTAAAGGTGGGCAGAGGGAGAGTAGGGGGAGAGAGTCGGAAAGGGGGGTGGGGGGTGGAGGAAGGGGGTCAGGATGGGGGGACAAGGGGGAGGGCTTTGGGAAAGTCCGATGAAGGGTGAAGGGTCTGAAGCAGGGAGGGGTTGAAAAGGTATCCAGGTGTGGTGGTGAGGTAGGGGGCCTTGTGGGAGAGGGGGTGAGGGGTTGATGGGTGGCGCTGTGTTTAGAAGTGTTGATCTGTACCCCTGGGGTGAGCAGTGAGGGTGTTTTCAGATTTGTGAAAGAAGGAGAAATACTGTGTGGTACAGTTTGCAGGGTACTGTGCACTTCAGAAATACACAAGTGGACAGTACAGTACAGTGCAATACACTACAACACAAACATACAGTACAGAACAGTTCCCCCAAAAAACAACAGGAAGAAAACATCTTACCATAAATTTGAAAAAAACAAAAAATCCATTGTTGAAAGAAAGGAGGCCACGTTTATGACTAATCTGCTGTGATTCGCTGTTCCATGGTTGACAACAGTATGTCGACTGTCAAATCCTCATCCGTGGGCACCACTCTCCCCCCTCTCTCTGCGGCCACTACGACTTCCAAGCTTCCTGCTTCTCCACGGACAGGGTAGCAGAGATGATGAGTGTGATGCTTATTTACTGCACTGGCAGCCGTTTTGCTGTGTGTTGGGTTGTTCGATCCACGGGATGGGGGGAGGGTGGGGTGTTGGGGGTGGGGGTGTGGCGTGTGTGGTTATCTTCATTCTCGGTACAGGAGGATGCTGTGATGCTGATTCTGCACTGGCAGCCATTTTGCTGTGTGTTGGTTGTTTGATTCACAGGATGGGGGGGGGGGGCATGTGTGGTTGTCTTCATTTTCGGTATAGGAGGATAGTGTGATGCTGAGTAGCCATTTTGCTATGTATTTGTCATTCAGTCCATGGGGAGTGGTGGGGTGGCTATCCTCATTCTGGACACAGGAGTTTACTGTGAAGCTTAGTCTGCCACTGGCAGCCGTTTTGCTGTGTGTTGTTTGATCCAAAGGGGTGAGGGCAGGTGGGAGGGGGTTGGGGAAGCGAAGCGGGGCTAGAGATGATGTGACGCTTGTTCTGCTCCTGCAGCCATTGTGTTGGTGTGCTTGTCTTGCTGTCTGCTCTTTTGCACTGGCTGATTCACTGTGCACAAGCCACCACCAAGGAAAGATGGTATTTGTTTCCAAAACTGATTGAGAATATTGTACTTGTTCACCCTTTGCAGCAGCTTCCTTGTTCTGAAGATGGTCAGAAATAAGCAGTCATTAGAACGGAATGGTAAACGGGGAGATGTTTTGTTCCAGATTCAACTTCTAGTATTGCTAGATCGTCATAGGTTGGGGGGAATTTTAAAAAATCTCTTTGATCAGTATTTGTGCAGGTTTATTTTAATTTGTGCAGATGTTTTATTGTCTGACTGCACAAACATTACACAGATACTAAAAGACTGCGTGTCAAGGCAAAATTTAATGTCACTGGAAGAAGATCAGACACATCTGGGTATGGTAATGTATTGAATTACTTTTTGTGATAATAGATTCCGCTGTGTGAAATTCAGGCTGCTGTTCCCAGGGAAAGCACATTGCCAACTGCCAGCACCATCCATCTCATACACACAGACACACACACACACACACACACACACACACACACAGAGCACATGCCTGCATATATTGCATGGACAAAAAGAGGAATTCAATATAATAGTAATGATGATGATGGGCTGTTTACAATGTGTCTGCCACCTTAACACAGGAGTCCTACAATCAAAACTTATGAACACGACAAATAAAAATGTGTCAATGACAAAGCACACACACACACACACACACACACACACAGAGAAAACACACACACACACACACACACACACACACACACACAGAGAAAACACACACACACACACACACACACACACACACCCCCCCCACCACCACCACCACCATCACCACCAAATGCCAACACCTAGACATTTTAAAAGCAGATTTGTACTGATGTGTTCTGAGGCCAGGTTTGAACTGAGATTTTGTTTCAGTCTGGCTAATTTGGTAGGGACGTTTATTCCAGGTGACAGAACAGAGGTATTAAAAGGCATGTTGTCCTTGTGTTTTGTTTTCACAATGTGGGATACAGAGAACACAAGAATCAGCATATGATTGCAATGAATAGGATGGAACACACGACTGAATAAGATCAGACAAGTACTGACAGGATGTACCAGAAACACATAACAAGAAATTTTGGAATCCATTCTCTCAGCAATAGGAAGCCAGTGGAGTTTTAACTTGTAGAGGTTTAGTGTGGGTTTTCTTAGAAGCCTTGAAGACAAGGTGAGCTGCAGCATTCAGAATGTACTGAATTTTATCAATCAAAATTTGGGGAGTTCCGACAAGGGATGAGTAACAGTAATCAAGGCGGGAAAGAAAAGGGGGAAGTGATTTAAAAGTTTTGGTTGCTTCAACGGTGAGGACAAGCTGAACAGAACTTACTTATTCTATGTAATTCCAGGTGTGCACTTTGGCAGACTTGTCACTTGTTATTTCATTGACATTTTGTTATGTGATAATTTGTTGTTTGTTGTCACACGTGATGCCCACATTTCTCACTGATTCAGAGAAGGCAATGTTTGTACTGACCAATCATGACTGAATCTGGGAAAGAAGACAAAAATGACTGCAGGATTCTTCAAAGACAAAAAACTAAATTTACAAAAAAACCTTTTGGGTGGTAGTTGAATCCACGACGTTTCGGACCATAGGCCCGTTGTCAAGTGAAGAGAAGAGGACAGTGTGAGTAGGAAAGCCAATGTGAGGAAAGGGTGATGACATCTCACTACTTTCTGTTTTGATGGGCCATGCTCACTAAACACTTGCTGATCACCATTAACTGCAATACATATTCACTCACACACACACCCACATACACACACACACACACGCACACACACACACACACACACACACACACACACACCCACATATAAAATTGCATACACATATATATTGCTTCTAAAAAGAGGGATAGGAGGTAAAAAAAAAAAAATAAAGACAGAGAGATCAAGGCAGAAAGAATCTGGGTAATTTTTTTTAGGTTTCTGAGAACCATTAAACCAGTACCTCCGTTTCTTCGTTGTTCGTCTGTGATTTGTTTGTCGTCACCCAGAGCTTGATGTCAGTCACGCACCACAGCATGTTTTGAAGTCCAGAACTGAAATCTTTGGCAGGATTAGAATTATACAGCTGACTATCATCAGCGAAATCACTGTGTGAAACATTTTGTTTTTCATTGACATTTGTCAAGAGTTTGGGTGTTTAAAACAAAAAGAATTGACAAGTTCACTTAAACTGCTTGTTGTCTTTCCATGTTTCGTTTCCTATTGTTCTTTCTCTGCTTGACATTCTGTTTTTCTGTTGTGTGTGTGTGTATGAGCGTGTGTGTGTGTGTGTGTGCACACACGTGTGTGTGAGTGTGTGTGTGTGTGCACACACATGTGTGTGTGTGAGTGTGTGTGTGTGTGCGCGCGCGTGTGCGCGTGCGTGCGTGTGAAGTTTTAAGATACCAACAGCTATGCAACGCACTGCATTGCACACACACTTTGGTTTTTGTGTCAAATATTATGAGTTTGCAGTTTTTATATAATTTTTGAAATGCCGTGCCTCGTGTTCACTTTTTTCACATAACACCTGGGAATACTCACAGGAGCCTTTAATTTGGTGTGGTTTTTTAAAAATTTTTTTAAAAAGTCTTGTTTGATCTGATTCTGAAATGAATATTATTTCATTTTATTTTATTTTACTTATTTGCATTGTACTTAGAAATATTGTACTGTACTGTACTACACTGCACTATACTGTACTGTACTGTACTGCACTGCACTATACTGTACTGTACTGTACTGTACTGCACTATACTGTACTGTACTGTACTACACTGCACTGTAGTGTACTGTATTGACATGTAGGACTTACTGTACATTACATTGCATATCGTTATATTACATATATTTAAAATAGAATCCTAATCTGTTCTATTATATTCTGTCATATTCTGTTTATTTTTCTTCCTTTTGTTCTGTTTCGTTATTTAAAGAAAGGTTTGCTTAGTGTTTCTGCCTTAATCAGATTATTTTGCTGATGGACTTCGAAATATGGTAACACTTTTACATACACCACAAACTCTCGTACACACACACACACACACACACACACACACAAATACACACACACACACACGCACATGCACACACACACATACACGCACACGCACACACACGCACATACACACACCTACACACACATACACACACATACACACGCGCGCGCACACACACACACACACACACACACACACACACACACATATATAAACACACTTTCATCAGTGTGGGTTTTTTGTGTCTTTATTGAAAATATTTCTTAAAACAAAATGTTTATGCTGTTGAAAATTAGGGCTGACAATTGCAAACACTACCAGTAAAACAACAAAATGTTTGCTGACATGCAAACTTTTGTCCCGTATACTTTACTACTTAACCCTTTCAGTGCTAGCTTATTTCATGCTCAATGATAACTATTTGCCAAGGGATTTTTGGTCATGAGGGTAATAATGAAAAAAAATGTAGCATGCAAACTATTGAAAGAAAGGATATATGTAACCAATACTTTTCTGAAAGGAAAATGAAGACACTATCCAATTATGTCAATATCACATGAATTTGATTTATGACTTTACTACAAGAAAATTCCTGCATTGACGCAGACGGTGCACTCTTTGCTCTCAAGAAGGAGACGGAAAATATCCATCCTAGGGAGCTCAGGAGGTTAACTTTACGTTAAGCATGTCCACGTTAGTGAAACAATTCACGGTGTGATTTTTTTTTTTTTTTTTTTTTTTTGCAGACTGCGAGTGCCAATGGTCACCATCAGCAACACCACGCAGGCGGTGCCTGGAGGGGAGCCCATGACTGAATACAACACCGCATTCGCCACCAACTCCAGTTTGGTCGCCAACGTGGGCAGCAGCCATGCCGCCGACTTTCCCTACACTTCCACCAGCGGTAGTTTTTCCCTGCCCCCGGCCCCGCACAACACGGTTTCCTTCGGCGAGATCACCTACCCTTACATGCCCCCGTCCCCGCCACTGTCCTTGACCTACGTTCCGGAAGTCCTGCAGCCAACGGGGACCAGCTTGGACCCCATGTTCTGCTTCCCCCAGTACGGAGATGAGCTGGACCCGCAGCTGTTTGGCTATTCCGGCACCCTGACCCAGGACAGGTGAGTGGTCGCTGTTGATGATGATGATGATGATGATGATACGGATACAGCGCCTATCCTCGGGTCAGGGACCAAGCTCCAAGCACTTTACAAACATGAAGTCGTTTGCAGAGCAAGCTGCCTAACCTGGGTAGACAGGACTGAGAGATGCCATTGGGCGCTCATCATTTATTTCCTGTGTCATTCAGTCAGGTCTTTTAGTCAGGCATACACATTCACTCAAACTGACATGTAACACTTTATGTGGATGACTGTTTTTGTTTATTTACCCCGCCATGTAGGCAGCCATACTCCGTATTCTGGGGTGTGCATGCTGGGTATGTTCTTTTTTCCATAACCCACCAATCACTGACATGGATTACAGGATCTTTGACGTGCATGTTTGATTTTCTGTGTGCGTATACACACGAAGGGGGTTCAGGCACTAGCAGGTCTGCACATATGTTGACCTTGGAGATTGGAAAAATCTCCACCCTTTACCCACCAGGTGCGACTGGGGATCGAACTCAGGAAACTTGGGTTAGAATCCAGCGCTCTGACCACCCATTATTAGCTGTGTTGTGGCCATGGCCAAGTGAGTGGTAGCTGTGTTGAGAACAAGTGGAATGGTGGCCTTGTGGTAATGCGTCCTCCTTGGAAGCGAGAGAATTTGAGTGTACTGGTTCGAATCCCACACTCACAGGTGTCTTCTCCCCCCCTCCACAAGACCTGGAATGATCATTTGATTGCTAGTCATTCAGATGAAATGATAAACTGAAGTCCCGTGTGTAGCGTGCACTTCGCACTCATGAAAGAACCCATGGCAACAAAAACGGTTGACCCTGGCAACATTCTGTAGAAAAATCCACTCTGGTAGGAAAACATACACTTGCAGGCAGAAAAAAAAAAAGAAAGAAAAATGGTGGCACTGCACTGCAGCGATGTGCTGTCCGTGGGGAAAGCTGACAATGTGTTCATTTTCATTTTCTAATTAATATGAAAATATAACACACACATACGTTTATGCTTGAAAACCTTTTTCCCACCAAAAAAAAAAAAAAGAAAAAAAAAAGGACTGTTGAACGTTCAAACCAAAGGTCCTGGATTCAACCATGGTATTTGTGCCTGGTGTGTTAAAGGTGGAGATGTTTTCAGTCACCCAGGTCAACATATGTGCCAACGTGCTGGTACCATTACACTATATGCGTGCAGAAGATCAGATAAGCACACCAAAGATACTGTAGTCCTTGTCAGATTGGTGAGTTATAGAAACACAAACATACCCAGTATACACCGCCCCCCCAAAACAAGAGTATACCTGCCTGCATAATGGAGTAAAAATGGTGATGCAAATAAAAAGCCCACTCAAATATTTGAGTGAATGTTGGATTTGTGGTCCATGAATGTAATGATTTTTTTTGGTTTTAAGTACAATAACAAACAAGCAAAAAAGTGCTAAGCTTTCCTTGGAAGAAGTGGTATTGTTTGGAAGAAATAGTATTGTTCTTTGGAAGAAGTGGTATTGTTTGGAAGAAGCAGTATTGTTTGGAAGAAGCAGTATTGTTCTTTGGAAGAAGTAATATTGTCTGGAAGAAGTGGTATTGTCTGGAATAAATAGTAGTGTCTGCAACAAGTAGTAGTGTCTGGAAAAAGTGGTATTGTGTGGAAGGAGTGGTAATGTCTGGAAGAAGTAGCAGTGTTTGGATGAAGTGGTATTGTCTGGAAGAAGTGGTATTGTGTGGAAGATGCGGTCTTGTGTGGAAGATGCGGTCTTGTGTGGAAGATGTGGTCTTGTGTGGAAGATGTGGTATTGTGTGGAAGAACTGGTATTGTGTGGAAGAAGTCTGGAAGAAGTGGTATTGTGTGGAAGGTATTGTGCGGAAGAAGTGGTATTGTGTGGAAGATGTGGTATTGTGTGGAAGAAGTGGTATTGTGTGGAAGAAGTGGTATTTCTCAAGCGTGTGAGTTGCATGGTGTTCAGGTTCACAAGTGAAGGCGGCCCAGGTTTGAACCGTGTGTCAATGGAACCCTCCCCTCCAACCACCCCTCGTCCGTCAGGGCCTACCCGCAACAACAAGTCTGCTCCAGGTTGGTTCTGTGTGTGCGTGTATGTTTGTGTGTGTGTGTGTGTGTGTGTGTGCATACGTGCCATGTGTGCATGTGTGTGTTTGAGTGTACGTGTGTGTGTATTATGTGAATGTATGTGTGTTTAGTGTATGTGTGTGTGAAATGTGGAGATGTGTGTGTGTGTGTGTGTGTGCGTGCGTGCGCGCTCTTGCTACTTTATATACATGTTTGTTTTTATGTGAGTGAGTGTGAGTACATATGCATATAGGTGTGTGTTTGTGTGCATGCATGTGTGTGCGCATGTCTGCTTGTGTGTCGGTGGATGAGTATGTGTGTGTGTGTGTGTGTGTGAGTGCATCTGTATATGTGCGTATGTCTGAGTGCATGTGTATGTGTGCATGTACATACGTGTGCATGTTTAGATCCATTTTTTATGTATACATGTATGAATGTGCTCACATTGTTCATGTTGTAAACAAACATGTCCTCTTTACTTTGTTTAAACATGAATTTTCTTTACAGTTGATTTCTAATCAGTTAAGCTTTTAAACAGGATTGACACATTTCATTTCCAGCTAATTCTGAATTTCTGTCTTGTTTATTTGTAAAAAGACCAGAGACAACTGGCAGTGACCAATAAAAAGGGTAAAAAGAAATTGTGTGTGTGTGTGTATGTGTGTGTGTGTTTCCTTATTCATCACTACACAAATCTGCAGCATCTTAAAAGTTATTTTCTGTACTTTCTGTGGTCTGGATAGTTTTAGACAGACATATTTTAATTGGATTTGTCATATTACATCTTGATTTGTCATTTGATAACATGTGAAGTGATGCATACCCTTAGGTATATATACATGTGCATGACCATACTCCTGTGTGTGGGTGTGCACGAGCGTGTGTGCATGCGCACGCACACACACACACACACACACACACACGCGCACACACATACACACACTCTCTCTCTCTCTCTGTCTGTCTGCCTCTCTCTTTCACTCACACACACACACACACACACACACACACAGAAATATGCAAAGAAAATTCACATTAACTGAAAACAATTAAATGAAAGAAATGCAATGAGATTTTTCTGCCGTCTGAAACAAATCAATTAGTTATAATTTTAGTTGCTCATGTGTAAACTAGAAACATTATATGATTGACTAACACAAGAAAGAGCAGTGTTCTTGTTTTTTTTCAAAATCACAAGAAGTTGGCATTTTTGGCTAAACCTTCTGATAGATTATAGATGCCTGGTTTTTTTTTTTATTGTCATTTATCAGTGTAACACTTGACACGTTTGACATGTTGAAATTCTTTTAGCCCTGCCAATCTGGTCTGATGACTGGGGTGGGGGGGTAAAGGGTTACCAATTGTTCAGCAGGGTTTATGATGAGTTAAACTATTTTGCAAATTCTCATGTTTGTGTAAAGGGCACATTCTTATTGAATAACCACATGCACTTGCACTTTTTTTTTCTTGTTTTGTGTGTGTATACATATGTAAATGTCACTAGTAACACTTTATGCATTTATGCACCATTATATTACATGCACGGTACGACTGTGATTGTAATTGCATGTATGAATACATCATAGTTTATTCCAGAGAGTTTGTTGGCCAAGAGTGACTGATATTTTGTTACAGTGCATTTGGATGTATTTGGATGTTGAGAAAACAAGGCTAGATTATTTGTTAATACATATCTGGGGATAGTTATGTGGAAACATTCATAGCAACCAGAGATACAATGCATTATCATACCGTACCGTACTGTACCGTGCCGTACCCTAACATATCACATAATATATTCACTATGGTACAGTGCAGTGCAATGCACTAAATCTAGTTCATGAGGGCTTAGCAATTAATCAGTCGACTGATTCCTTTGACATCAGAAACACACAGTGTATGGAAATTTGCCTTCGGGCTCCTCTTAAGAGAGGGACAGAAAGTTGAAAGCTATTTTAAGAAATAATAAAATAAAACAAGTCATCTCATCATCAGAATATATCGCCTTCGAAGCCAAAGTGAAAAACCACTCACTCACACACATGACCATGGTGGGGGATGTGGTGGGGGGAAGAGTGGAAGAGAGAGGGAAGAGCATTGCACAATCACCGTCGCAGCAAATTAAGTTTATCACATTGCAATTTAAACACAATCACCGTCGCAGCAAATTAAGTTGATCACATTGCAGTATAAACACAATCACCGTCGCAGCAAATTAAGAGTGGAGAAAGGGTGAGAAGAGGGAGATGGGGGGGGGGGGGGGGCAGGGTAGAGAAAGGGTGAGAAGGGGGGGGGGGGCAGGGTAGAGAAAGGGTGAGGGGGGGGGGGGCAGGGTAGAGAAAGGGTGAGAAGGGGGGGGGGGCAGGGTAGAGAAAGGGTGAGAAGGGGGGGGGGGGGCAGGGTAGAGAAAGGGTGAGAGGGGTGGGGGCAGGGTAGAGAAAGGGTGAGAAGGGGGGGGGGGGGGCAGGGTAGAGAAAGGGTGAGAAGGGGGGGGGGGGGCAGGGTAGAGAAAGGGTGAGAGGGGTGGGGGCAGGGTAGAGAAAGGGTGAGAAGGGGGGGGGGGGGGGGGGGCAGGGTAGAGAAAGGGTGAGAGGGGGGGGGGGCAGGGTAGAGAAAGGGTGAGAGGGGGGGGGGGCAGGGTAGAGAAAGGGTGAGGGGGGGGGGGGGCAGGGTGAAGAAAGGGTGAGAAGAGGGAGATGAGGGGGTGGGGGGGCAGGGTAGAGAAAGGGTTGATCACATTGCAGTATAAACACAGTCACCGTCGCAGCAAATTAAGTTTATCACATTGCAGTATAAACACAGTCACCGTCGCAGCAAATTAAGTTGATCACATTGCAGTATAAACACAATCACCGTCGCAGCAAATTAAGTTGATCACATTGCAGTATAAACACAATCACCGTCGCAGCAAATTAAGTTGATCACATTGCAGTATAAACACAATCACCGTCGCAGCAAATTAAATTAATCACATTGCAGTTTAAACACAATCACCATCGCAGCAAATTAAGTTTATCACATTGCAGTATAAACACAATCACTGTCGCAGCAAATTAAGTTGATCACATTGCAGTATAAACACAGTCACCGTCGCAGCAAATTAAGTTAATCACATTGCAGTATAAACACAATCACCGTCGCAGCAAATTAAGTTGATCACACTGCAGTATAAACAGTAAAGATCCAAACATCTGATGCAAACATATACTAGTTTAAAAAGATATCTACCTTTTTAAACCAAATTTGGTTTCAAATTATCCAAACAGGGGATAGTTTGGGTGTGTAGGTATGGAACACGTTCACAAATCCAACCACTCCCACACATGCACGCATGCTGGCACGCTTGCTGACTGACTCCCACACTCGCACAAGCACATGTACATGGCAGCAATGCGAGCATGAAAACAAGGGAGCAGTAAAACAAATATTCCACTGAAAAGAAATAAAAGTGATTAAATCAATTTACCTGTTACATTTAGCCACATAAAAGCTAAATGAAAATCACAGATAAACCTGTAGAAGTTCAATGTAAATCACTTGGTGACAAAATGTGCAAAGCACAGATACAGTATACAAACAGCTGTGTTGTGTCGGTGCATAGGACCGTTTAAAACAGACACTGCTGTGGGAATAAAAGATCTTTTGAATATATTTCTCTTTGCAAGTGGCACTGTATGTGGCTGGCCAGAAGGGAGCAGTTCAAAACAGGAACACACAGGGTGAGAGCAGTCATGAACAATTTGAACGGCTTTCCGCTTCCCTGCTTGATGATATAGATCAGCCAAGGAGAGTTGTCTGGTGCCAGTAATTTTGCCAGTGATGTTCACAGTACAAGCTACATGTCCTTTGTTTTTCAGACTAAGATTTCCATAGTAAAGAACGATAACAAAAGTTAAAATGCTTTTTTTTTTCCTGAGTATTTGAAAAGTTGATCTTCAGTTTGCAAAAAGAAGTTTTTAGATTGGCTCTTCAGATTGAAGGATTTTTTTCTGTTCGTTAAAAAAAAATATCATTCTGCAGTACAAACAAACTGAATATCACAAGTGTAGACATGAGAGAAAACAAAAGTGTTCAGGTCATAGTGAAATTTGGTGGAAGTTTTTTACAGTTTTTTACTCATTTTTCAAGACCAGCACACAGCACATCCTTTGTTGGCTTTGCTCTACTTCACTTCCTTTTTTTTTCTCTCTCCCTCTTTCTTTTTATGTTAGCTGCATGTGGTTGAAATAGCAGAGCTTAAGTCAGTCTGCAACTCTAGTCAGCTTAGTCATCTAAATTTCCGCCTTTTGGAAGGCCAGATATTGTCTGAAAAGTTTCAGTTTCAGTAGCTCAAGGAGGCGTCACTGCGTTCGGATAAATCCATATACGCTACACCACATCTGCCAAGCAGATGCCTGACCAGCAGCGTAACCCAACGCGCTTAGTCAGGCCTTGAGTCTGAAAAGCTAATCTTAAGTAGAATTGGATCTTATGTGGAAAAATGCTTTTTTCTGAAAAGGTCTCGTCATTCTGTAATATAGGTATTCCTCTGTGTGTGTGTGTGTGTGTGTGTGTGTGTGTGTGTGTGATGTAGATGCTGTGTTTTTGTTTGTCTTACACAGAAATTGACTGATTGATAATGCTGTTGAATCAGTATCAGTATACATGTCACACCTCTTTTGCATCAGTTACATTGGCTTCCTATAGAGTCCTGCATTCACTATAAACTAGTGACCCTTGCCTTCCGACATTTTGTTGAATCACTTCCCCCATATCTCTCCTCTGTGCTGGAAACGTACGAACCATGTAGAATGCTAAGATCCAGTTCTGAACTGTTACTTAAAGTCCCAAGAACTAATTTAAAATGTGCAGGGAAAAGGTCTTTTAGGGCTCAAGTACCCCAAATTTGGAATTCTTTGCCATCATCCCTCAGAAATGCTCCTGATCTCCAGACCTTCATGTCAGATATGAAAACGCACCTTTTCTGCAAACATTTCTGTACTCATATTTAAACTCACATAATCCTGTTTTAGTGCAGTTGATATATTTAATGTGTCCGTGTGCGCGCATGTGCATGTGTGTGTGTGTGCGTGTGCGAGTGTGAGTGTGCGCACGCATGTATGTGTGTGTCTAAAAAATGTGTGTTTTTAAGGAATGTATTTCTTTTTACGGTAATCTAAGCATTATTTACTTGTTATTTTTATTGTTTGGTGGATCATGCTTTTTTATTCAT
This sequence comes from Babylonia areolata, assembly GCF_041734735.1. Classification (NCBI taxonomy): domain Eukaryota; kingdom Metazoa; phylum Mollusca; class Gastropoda; order Neogastropoda; family Buccinidae; genus Babylonia; species Babylonia areolata. The sequence continues at coordinate 36,698,036 of NC_134902.1, forward strand.
TCTGTGAACGCATTGGATTGAGCTGTTGTAATGTTTTATGTTATTTTTATATCTGGCTTGATGATGTAAGGCGCTTTGAGCAGCATTAGTACGGATATCGTGTCATAGAAAAGTTATGAATTATTATTATTATTATTATCATTTATTATTACAATACCTTTCTTCTTTATAATAAGCCATCATGATTTAAGTTGTGTTTTTCTGTATTGTTAATTTTTTTTTTTTTTTAATGAGTTAATGTATTTGTGATAATGTTATGACTATAGTAACAACTATTTACATTTTCTTCAGTTCAGTCTGCTTTGTGAACACCTTGTTCTGAGATATTTCTCCAGATACTTTTCTTCAGTTCCTGAAGGAAATAAATATTTTTAACTTGATTGAAATTTTTATGTGGACTGAACAGGACTTGGGCTGATTGGCCTTTTTTTAACATGAGCTTAATTGACCTTTTAAGGTTCTTTTGGTTTCTTTTTGACTGATTTTAAAAACTGACAGGTGTTCAGCCCTAAGTTGCGCCCCCTTTGCTGGGTATAGCTTGCATAAGCAACATGATATGATTTGTCTGTATTGTTTTGTCATATCTACTGTCGCAAAATGGCAAACCCCTGACACCCAGCGGCAAAGGTGGTCTACATGTTTGGACACGCAGGCTCTTTCAAATAAAGAGAAGGTGACAAAGGAAAGATAGGTTTTTGTGATACAATGCAGCAGCTTGATTTACCATACCCCACTCTCCCCCCCCCACTCCTTACCCTCCAAAAAAGCCCCCACTCACAGAGACACAAAAAGAGAAGAAAGAAACAATTTCAGAATAAGAAATGCTTCTATAGAATCATTTTAAATTGAAATTGTTCAATGGCAGGTTTAAAAAAAAACCCCAAACAAACCCCATTAACATAGCATTGTAGCACACAGTAAAAGACCAACATAGCATTGTAGCACGCAGTAAAAGAGCAGCATAGCATTGAAGCATGCAGTAAAAGAGCAGCATAGCATTGTAGCATGCAGTAAAAGAGCAGCATAGCATTGTAGCATGCAGTAAAAGAGATATGGTTTAAACTCATTCAGTAAAAGACCAACAAAGCATCATAGCATGCAGTAAAAGACCAACATAGCATTGTAGCATGCACTAAAAGACCAACATAGCATTGTAGCATGCACTAAAAGACCAACATAGCATCATAGCATGCACTAAAAGACCAACATAGCATTGTAGCATGCAGTAAAAGACCAACATAGCATTGTAGCATGGTTTAAACTCATTCAGTAAAAGACCAACATAGCAATTTAGCATGCAGTAAAAGACCAACATAGCATCGTAGCATGCAGTAAAACACCAACATAGCATTGTAGCATGGTTTAAACTCATTCAGTAAAAGACCAACATAGCATCGTAGCATGCAGTAAAAGACCAACATAGCATTGTAGCATGGTTTAAACTCATTCAGTAAATGACCGACATAGCATTGTAGCGTGCAGTAACTAAAAGAGACCCATTCTAAACTAACAAGTACATAAAATCAGTTATCATAGCATGCGTTAACTAATTAAAAGAGACCCGTTCTAAACTAACACATACGTAAAGAAGAATCATCCCGGAATAAGAAACCTTGTCACAACCCCCCCCCCCCCCCCCCCCCCCCCAACAAAAAAAAAAAACGGAGCACAAAAGCACTGTCAGTACCAAACACTCAGCGCCAAAGCCGTGAAACTTGATGTCCCATCTTGACGGGTGCAATAGCTGAATGGTTAAAGCGTTGGACTTTCAATCTGAGGGTCCTGGGTTCGAATCTCGGCGCACCTGGTGGGTAAAGGGTGGAGATTTTTCCGATCTCCCAGGTCAACATATGTGCAGACCTGCTAGTGCCTGAACCCCCTTCGTGTGTATGCGCACACAGAAGATCAAATACGCACGTTAAAGATCCTGTAATCCATGTCAGCGTTCGGTGGGTTATGGAAACAAGAATATACCCAGCATGCACACCCCCGAAAACGGAGTATGGCTGCCTACATGGCGGGGTAAATAAATAAAAACGGTCATACACGTAAAATTTTACATGTCATTCTGAGTGTGTATGCGTGTGCGTCTGAAATCTGATTGAATGACACAGGAAACGAATGACAAGCGCCCAGTGGCAGCCGTCAGTCGGCTCTACCCAGGTAGGCAGCCTGTGGTGCAAATGTCCCCGTGTATGTAAAGCGCTTAGAGTTTGGTCTCTGACCGAGGATAGGCGCTATATAAGTATCCACATCAATCAATCAGTCAATCAATCTGCTGGGCGTGCTTTCAGGGGAGCGACATCGCAACCTGAACTTGGTGCGCAGCGACCAGGGCCAAGGTCACGACTACTTCGACAAGATGTTCCAGGACCTTCAGCAGGACACCTTGTACAGCCAGGGTCGGTCACGGGGTCAGCAGAATGAGCAGCCCTCGTCATCTGTCTACCATGACTACACCGTGTCCACCTCCAGGTTAGAATTACGTACATATGGATATAATATAGATTTGTATTTTGTATTTGTATTTGTATTTCTTTTTATCACAACAGATTTCTCTGTGTAAAATTCGGGCTGCTCTCCCCAGGGAGAGCGTGTCGCTATACTACAGCGCCACCCTTTTTTTTTTTTTTTTTCCCTTGCGTGCAGTTTTATTTGTTTTTCCTATTGATGTGGATTTTTCTGCAGAATTTTGCCAGGAACAACCCTTTTGTTGCCGTGGGTTTTTTACGTGCGCTAAGTGCGTGCTGCACACGGGACCTCGGTTTATCGTCTCATCCGAATGACTAGCGTCCAGACCACCACTCAAGGTCTAGTGGAGGGGGAGAAAATATCGGCGGCTGAGCAGTGATTCGAACCAGCGCGCTCAGATTCTCTCGCTTCCTAGGCGGACGCGTTACCTCTAGGCCATCACTCCACATATGTGCATACACATGTACATACATAAGGAGTAGAGTGTGGGGATCGGTTTTAAGCTGATTGAACACATTTTGATGATTTTTTTTTGGTTGTTAATTTTTGTTCTGAATATTTTCGTATATATATATCTGGATCTGTATATCGGTATCTGTCTGTCTGCCTCTCTGACTCTTTTTCCATCGATGTTTGTATGTGTGTGTGTGTGTGTCTGTGTCTGTGTGTGTGTTTATATGCATGTATGTATGTATGTATATGTATATATGTATGTATGCTTGTTTGTATGTATATTTGTATGTATATATGTATGTATATAAATGTATGTATGTTTGTGTCTGTATCTATCTGTTTCAGTATATATCAGTTTTTTTTCATCCATTCGTCTGTTAATTGCTCAGTGACTAATCAATCTATTTATTTATCTATACACCACTTGATAGATTTACATGTTATTCTTTCATGCACTTATTTTATTCGCATGTGCATGCCTTCGTTATAATGTGCTTAAAACTGGATTTAACGTACCGTTTTTGCTCTGATAGGCTCAGAAAATAACACACACACACACACACACACACACACATATGTGCATGCCTTTGTGATAATGTGCTTAAAACTGGATTTAACATACCTGTTTTTGCACTTATAGGCTCGGAAAATAACACACACACACACACACACACACGTACGTGCATGCCTTTGTGATAATGTGCTTAAAACTGGTTTAACATACTGTTATTACACTGATAGGTTCAGAAAATAACACACACATACACACACACACACACACACAAACACACACACACGTGCATGCCTTTGTGATAATGTGCTTAAAACTGGGTTTAACATACCTGTTTTTGCACTTATAGGCTCGGAAAATAACACACACACACACACACACACACACACACACACGTACGTGCATGCCTTTGTGATAATGTGCTTAAAAACTGGGTTTAACATACCTGTTTTTGCACTTATAGGCTCGAAAATAACACACACACACACACACACACACACACACACATACGTGCATGCCTTTGTGATAATGTGCTTAAAACTGGGTTTAACATACCTGTTTTTGCACTTATAGGCTCGGAAAATAACACGCACACACACACACACACACACATGTACGTGCATGCCTTTGTGATAATGTGCTTAAAACTGGATTTAACATACTGTTATTACACTGATAGGTTCAGAAAATAACACACACATACACACACACACATACATGCATGCCTTTGTGATAATGTGCTTAAAACTGGGTTTAACATACCTGTTTTTGCACTGATAGGCTCAGAAAATAACCAGGTTGTAATTTTTTTTTTTTTTTTTTTTTTTTCTTTTTTGCTATACCTTTCGTTCCTGAAAGAAGCGACAGCAGCATGGAAAAGGACCTGGCAGTGCCATGGTCAGAAAGTAAGACAGAGGAGTAAGTGGATGGAACCATTCTGGGCCTGGTTTGCCACTGCCTTTGGACGCATGCTGATTGGGGAGGGGGGGGGGGGGGAGATTCTGTCAACACGCATGTGTTTTTTTAAAAAATATTTCTTTTCTTTCTTTCTTTCTTTCTTTCTTTCCTGATGGCTTACTACTCCTTCGTCCCTCATCCACCCTTTTTATTCCAGCCTGTCCCCTCCCCCCCCCCCCACTCCCCCCGCCACGACCCCACACCCATCCCCCTCTTCTCACCCTTTTCTCTACCCTGCCCCCCTCCCCCCAATCCCCTCTTCTCACCCTTTTCTCCTCCCTGCCCCCCCCCCCCATCTCCCTCTTCTCACCCTTTCTCCTCCCTGGGCCCCCCCCCCCATCTCCCTCTTCTCACCCTTTCTCTACCCCCCCCCCCCCCATCTCCCTCTTCTCACCCTTTCTCTACCCCCCCCCCCATCTCCCTCTTCTCACCCTTTCTCTACCCCCCCCCCCCCATCTCCTTTCTACCCTTTCTCTACCCCCCCCCATCTCCCCTTCTCACCCTTTTTACCCCCCCCCCCCAATCCCCTTTCTCACCCTTTCTCACCCCCCCCCCCACTCCCTCTTTTACCCTCTCCCCCCCCCCCCCCCCCCCTCCCCTCCCCTTTCCTACCCCCCCCCCCCATTCTCCCTTCTCACCCCTTCCTACCCCCCCATCTCCTCTTCTACCTTCTCTACCCCCCCCCCCCCCCCCCCATCTCCCTCTTCTCACCCTTTCTCTACCCCGCTCCCCCCCCCCCACCTCCCTCCCCTCTTCTCACCCTTTCTCTACCCTGCTCTCCCCCACCCCACCCCACCACCCCATCCCCCTCTTCTCACCCTTTTCTCTACCCCTGCTCCCCCCCCCCACCCCCACCACCCCCCCCATCTTCTCACTGCACCGCTCCCCACCCCACCCACCCCCATCTCCCTCTTCTCACCCTGCCCCTCCCCCCACCCCCCCCAGTCCCCTCTTCTCACCCTGCCGCTCCCCCCACCCCCACCACCTCCATCCCCTCTTCTCACCCTGCCCCTCCCCCCCACCCCCACCACCCAGTCCCCCTCTTCTCACCCTGCCGCTCCCCCCACACCCACCACCCCCATCCCCCTCTTCTCACCCTGCCGCTCCCCCCACCCCCACCACCCCCATCCCCCTCTTCTCACCCTGCCCCTCCCCCCACACCCACCACCCAGTCCCCCTCTTCTCACCCTGCCCCTCCCCCCTCCCCCCACCACCCAGTCCCCCTCTTCTTACCCTGCCCCTCCCCCCTCCCCCACCACCCAGTCCCCCTCTTCTCACTCTGCCGCTCCCCCCACCCCCACCACCCCCATCCCCCTCTTCTCACCCTGCCGCTCCCCCCACACCCACCACCCCCATCCCCCTCTTCTCACCCTGCCGCTCCCCCCACACCCACCACCCAGTCCCCCTCTTCTCACCCTTTCTCTACCCTGCCGCTCCCCCCACACCCACCACCCACCCCCCTCTTCTCACCCTTTTCTCCACCGTCTCCCCTTTGCTGTCCACCCATTTCTCCCTCCCTCCTCCTTTCCCTCCTCTCCTGCCCTCAGTCCTCTTGTCTCCTTCACCGGCTTTCACACTTTCCACTCACAGTTCTATTGCCAACCCCCACCCCCCAAACCGTTTTTTTCCCTCTGCTCACATGGACCAACGTGTGTGTCACGAGTCATGGATATTTTGAGTCACGTCTTAAAAAGGCGAATGCAGTTTGTATGAGCAGTGGATATTTTGAGTCACTTCCTAAAAGGGGAATGCAGTTTGTTGCTGATTCGTGTGTTTTTCACAGTTTTTGGCATGCTATATTTTTTTTAAATTTTCATTGTTATTTTGATGTAGAGTTTTTGTTTTCTGAAGTGATATGGCTCCCTTAAAGTAGGATGGGTGACTGGAGTGACTCGGGTGTTTGTGTGTGGATCAGAAGAAAAGGGGCCTGTGCGGACATGTGTGGATAACATTAAGGATGATTTATCATGCACTGTTGGGCGTTTGTGTGTGGATCAGAAGAAAAGGGGCCTGTGCGGACATGTGTGGATAACATTAAGGATGATTTATCATGCACTGAAGCATGCAAGCCTTCATACAGGAGTGAACATGGACACTCACATGCATGCAAAGAGGTTTGCGTGCTCACATGCATACACACATGCACACTCGCACACATACATGTATACATGCATGCGCGCACACACACAGAGAATCAGACAAACAGGCATGCTCAGATACATGCACATGTGCATGCTCACACACAGTATAGACCTCCACACACCCACACCCACACACACACACACACACACACACACACACACACACACACACACACACACACACACACACACACACACACACACACACACACCCAGCTTCTCTTATTATGGGGGAAAAAAAGTTAATGCACCCCAGATCCCCAATAGTTTAGCCTCAAGCTGCCCAACAAATTATTGTGGGTATTTGTGCACTTGCATTCTAAACTGGATGTACTAATGACTTTTTATGTGGAGCCCTGGTATGTTGATACAGTCATGCCCAAAAAGTTAATACTCTGCAAAACAGAAATTAGAAATTAATTCTTGTAACTGACAGCATGGTATTACGTTTTGCTGGTGATGATTACCAGTGGTTTCAGTTACTGTGCTAAAGATTGTCACAGCAAGTTGTCTGCTGTCCCCAATCCTGTACCTTCTTATGGCTTTGACAGCTGTCAGCCACACACACACACACACACACACACACACACACACACACACACACACACACACACACATACACACACACACACACACACACACACACCTATATACACACCACACCACACACATCACACAGTTAGTTTTCCACTGCATAAAGACATGCGTATATGGTAATTGTGAAATAAAGATCACTGATAGAAATTTTCTGAAAAGGGGGGGGGGAAAAAAACAAGATCTCGCCAAAATGAGACATCATCGAAACAAGTTCTCACCAATGTTTCTTCAAGCTCGTTGCAACACAGATTATTTTAGATCTTCCACCATACATTCTCTTTAGATTTTTTTTTTTTTACTGAATAAAATGTTTTGAAGAACTCACCAACCAGTAGAAAATTTGTGCAGGATCGCGGCGCTTCCTCCAATCTATTGCCCAAGTTTGGAGAGAGTCAAACGGTAGGAGGAGCTTGTGTTAGTTTAAAAAACCACATGCTGCTTAGAAGTAGAGAGAAGAAGACAGCGTTCCTAGTGGAACCGTCTGCTTGCTGCCTACATGGCTCGATGCTGAGAGTGTGTTTGGGGTGAAGGTCAGAAACAGCTGGAAGAACTAACACTGTGTGACTGCAACAGTTCTGAAGGTCTGTAAAAGCAAAAATGTCACAGACCAGAAGATTGATGACAAAGTGTGGAGACAGTGTGTCTGTCCCATTTATCAAAATCAAAAGTGTGTTCATCACTGAAAAGTCTAGAAAATTGAAGCTGAACGTGTGTGACAGTCAGTAGATAGAAGTAGAAACTGGATGCAGTGAGTAGCTTAGAAATCTAACAAGAATACTTCAGATTAAAGAAGAAGAAAGACATTTTGGGGATCGTATGTCCATGATGGAAATTTCTTGAAAATGTCACCAGTTGAAATGTGAACAGACTGAAGAAGGTCAAAGTCTGAGCTGTTTCCTCCATGAAAGCTTAATCATAATTTTTTTTTTTTTTTTAATCTGTAGCTTGCAGCCTTCCCTGTACGTATTGCAGTATCTGAACAACTTTTGTATTTTCTGGATTTGTAATGTGAAACAAAAGGCCCCATAGCCTTTTTTGGACACAGGGTCAGTGAATTCACTGTGTCCAGGGCTCAGCATTGAAAGGGGGAGGCGCGGGGGCAGTCCTCTCCTTTTACTGCTTTTGACCTTCCCCGACTAAAGTCGGGTACCCATTGACACCTGGGTGGATTTAGGAAATCAGAGTGAAGTGGGTGGATTTGCTGGAACGACGGGAACAGGTCAAGATCTTCCGCCTGAGGACTGGACACAACCGCCTGCTCCACCACATGCACACAAAATTTGGCATTGGACAGAGAGGAGAGTGCCCTTGTGGTGAGGGGCCAATGACAACCGACCACATCCTTCAAGACTGTAGGACGCATGCAGCATCCAGGAGGAAGTACTGGCCAACACCGACAGCAGTGGAAGCCAAGCTGCACGGCACCCTGGAGGAGCTGCAACGGACGGCAGCCTTCATCGAGGACACCGGGCTGCTCATCTAATGGGAGGCGAACGAGGAAGTGAAGTGTCTTATACCCATTGACACCTGTGTGGATTGAGGAAATCAGTGAAGTGTCTTATACCATTGACACCTGGGTGGATTGAGGAAATCAAAGTGAAGTGTCTTATACCCATTGACAGCTGGGTGGATTGAGGAAATCAGTGAAGTGTCTTATACCCATTGACACCTGGGTGGATTGAGGAAATCAGTGAAGTGTCTTATACCCATTGACACCTGGGTGGATTGAGGAAATCAGTGAAGTGTCTTATACCCATTGACACCTGGGTGGATTGAGGAAATCAGTGAAGTGTCTTATACCCATTGACACCTGGGTGGATTGAGGAAATCAGATTGTAGTGTCTTATACCCATTGACACGTGGGTGGATTGAGGAAATCAGATTGTAGTGTCTTATACCCATTGACACCTGGGTGGATTGAGGAAATCAGAGTGAAGTGTCTTATACCCATTGACACCTGGGTGGATTGAGGAAATCAGAGTGAAGTGTCTTATACCCATTGACACCTGGGTGGATTGAGGAAATCAGTGAAGTGTCTTATACCCATTGACACCTGTGTGGATTGAGGAAATCAGTGAAGTGTCTTATACCCATTGACACCTGGGTGGATTGAGGAAATCAGTGAAGTGTCTTATACCCATTGACACCTGGGTGGATTGAGGAAATCAGTGAAGTGTCTTATACCCATTGACACCTGGGTGGATTGAGGAAATCAAAGTGAAGTGTCTTATACCCATTGACAGCTGGGTGGATTGAGGAAATCAGTGAAGTGTCTTATACCCATTGACACCTGGGTGGATTGAGGAAATCAGAGTGAAGTGTCTTATACCCATTGACACCTGTGTGGATTGAGGAAATCAGTGAAGTGTCTTATACCCATTGACACCTGGGTGGATTGAGGAAATCAGTGAAGTGTCTTATACCCCTTGACACCTGGGTGGATTGAAGAAATCAAAGTGAAGTGTCTTATACCCATTGACACCTGGGTGGATTGAGGAAATCAGAGTGTAGTGTCTTATACCCATTGACACCTGGGTGGATTGAGGAAATCAGAGTGAAGTGTCTTATACCCATTGACACCTGGGTGGATTGAGGAAATCAGAGTGTAGTGTCTTATAACATGCAGTAGATGCTTTAGAATAAGAACAGTGAGACTAGAGCCTTAGAGAGAAGCTTCTGGTTAGGATTTCAGTGTAGTGGCAAGCAGGCTTCGTTTGCCAAGGCGTTTGGTTGATATTTTCATGTGCCTGTGGAACATGCTTGCTTTCTTTAATGTGATAGTTTCACAAGTTTTTTTCTTTTTTTTTTTTTTTTTTTTTTTTTTTTTTTTTTAGCCTTAAGACCAGTTTTAGGTGATCTTTGCTCTTCTTGCTGCTAAGACAAATTTGTCGCTTGTGTTTTTATGAAGTGCTTTGCTTATTGCAAAAAAAAAAAAAAAAAAAAAAAAAAAATTTATTCAGGGAAACACATGTTTGTGTTTAGGTGTGCAGAAACATACACAGATGCACATTCATGGGCATACACACTCACACAGATATGTAGATATAGAGACAGAGATGCATGTTTGCACACAAAGGCACACAGACACACATTCTCTCTCTCTCTCTCTCTCTCTCTGTCTCTCTCTCTCTCTCTCTCTCTCTCTCTCTCTCTCTCTCACAGAATTAACAACACAAAAACAAGCAAATGTTTTTGCAAGTTATGTGGGGGGAAATTGGGGAGAATGGGGGAAGGAGGGTGGGGGGGGGGGCGGTGCAAGGGAGGGGAGGAATGGATTACTTTTGTGGCTGGCACTGCAACCAGTTTGTTTTTTGGACAATTTTTTTTGTAACACCTGTCAATTTTTTTAGTGCATGTTTTTTCCAGGTGTGTTCTTCCTGGCATGATCTCAGCTTTATGTGGAACTGTGGTATTTTCTAAAGCCTTTTCTCTTTTTTTTTCTTTCTGTCTTCATGGGCAGCAACTTCCACGGTCACACGCATGAACTAGTGGGCTTTTGTGTGTATGACCGTTTTAACTCAGCCCTGAAGGCAGCCATACTCAGTTTTCAAGGGTATGCTGGCTATGTTTGTGTTTCCATAACCCACCAAAACACTGATGGGATAGTTAATGAGTGTATTTGATCTTCTGTGTGTGTATGAATGGATTAAAGCACAATCACAAATCTGCTCGTACGCTGACATGTAAGATTGGAAGAGATCTCAACCCATAGCCCGCACCTATGCCAGGATTGAACCCAAGACCTTCAGACTGGAGGACCCAGACTCTAAATGTTGGTCTGTTGTACCAGTTTTTGCAGCATTTTGCTTAGGGGTGCACATCTCCCCCTGTTCTTCCTGTGCTGAGCCCAGGACACAGTGGATGTGACCTCATTGCTTGATGGCTGTGTAAGGCCCAGGGACCTTTAACTGTGTCACACAAAGTTGACATGCTCATATATATATAGTCAGTCGTGTCCGACTATGACCATCAGAACAGCAGAGGAGGCAACTGCTGTTCCGACTATTTGGGCTAGAATTTGATTATAGTGGAGAGTGTCTTGCCCAAGTTACATCCCCACTCTCTCGGCCAAGAAGGTTTTAGGACAGTCGGCATTGGGATGGTTCCCAAAGGCCAACCAGCCCACAAGGCTGCAGCACTAAGAGCCAGTGTGATTTTGCCTCCTAGTTTGAGAATCATAGTCCTTCACAAAAGACCAAGCTGTAAATGATTTCCCATTGACTGAAGAAACCATTGATAATACAGCTCTCACTTTGCTGTTGGCCCAAATGTAAACTTATGTCAATCTGTGATATAAGCCGAGTTTTGGGCCTAACATGTTGGGCCTGACATACTCAAGTCAGTAGTTAAACTACACAGGAATTAACAACAATGAGTAATGTGTGTGCAGAGTTTATCTGTTTCTATTTCCCTTGAAATTTTTGTTCTTTAGGTATTAACAGATGTTGAGGAGACCTTTTAGGTTTCAGTTTTTTGTAGTATTTTTTTGTGTGTTTTATGTGTGTGTGCTTGCTTGAAAAAGGCTTTTTATAAATTAAGCATTTCAAAGTTTTTGCTGATATTGTGTGTGTATTTTTTTTTTCAGGAATGCTGCACTCAAAGTGTTTGAGACTAATGATGTATTTCAGTTGATCACATTCTGCATTGGATGACATTGTATAAGACTTGTGTGCTGTGTTATGTGATTAAATATTTGTGAGGCTGATTGATTCAACATGCATAAAAAAAAAGATATGTCATTATTCTATTTCTGAACTTGTTAGAGATGGTGTTAGATTGGAACTGGGTGTAGATTTTCTGCTTATTTTCATGCAGCTACCGCTTACTTAGAAACAATCACTTTTCTACCAGCAGCGATGTGTGGACTAATGTCATAATTCATTTCAGTGCATATTTCATTTGCCGTTCTATATTCTAGACCAGGTTGTGTGAGTTACCTTTGTCAGTGGACTCTTCATTGTTCTGGTCTTGTTCTGGTTACTTTGATATGGTTATCTTTTATTGTTTTAATTTACCATCAAAAGGGTGGAGGGCAGGGGGGGGGGGCTTTCCAATCAAGCAGTTCTTGACTTGACAACAGTTTGGGGGGGGGGGGGATGGGGGGTAGGGTTATTAGCTATCATGTACGATGTATTGTATTTGATGACAGCAGGCTGCGTTGAGCGATAACAAATATATTTTTATGCACCAGAATTTGGGATATTTTCTTGTCTATATTTCAGTGATGATGACTGATAATGAGGGCGATGAGGCTGCTGCTGTGGGGGCCCATTTAGGTTTAGAACTGCTTGACAAGGACGTACTCTTTTTATATATCCAGCGTCATCCAGGCTGAGAGATAACAGATACGTCCAGTCTTGGTCAGGAAATTTGAACAACGCTCCTAAAGACGCTTCCAGGAAGTGGATGACCCTCGACTGACCCAGTCTTCCCATCTGAGCCCACAGCTTACTCAGCTCTGGGTGGGAGCCGACTATGACTACAGGCAGAAAAAACTCACTTTTGATGTGTCAGTCCGTGATCCTAACCTGTGGGCTGGTACACCACAGATTGATAATTGAGAACCACTGTCACTGCCATGTGGAGAACCCAGACCAACATCAACACCAGATTCGCTGGCCAGACAGAATCACTAATGAAGAACTGTGGGAACGATCAAAGATTGCAGCCTGCAGTAAAAGAGACCCTCCAAAGACGCTGACGATGGAGTGGACTTGCACTCCGCAAGCCCAGGGTCACAAAGCAAGCCCTGACCTGGAAACCGCAGGGGAAAGGGAAAGAGGAAAAGAAAGACATGACACCGTGACCGGGAGGCAGACATGAAGAGGACAGACCACACGTGGGCACAGCTGGAGAGACTGGCACCGTGACCGGGAGGCAGACATGAAGAGGACAGACCACACGTGGGCACAGCTGGAGAGACTGGCACCGTGACCGGGAGGCAGACATGAAGAGGACAGACCACACGTGGGGACAGCTGGAGAGACTGGCACCGTGACCGGGAGGGAGACATGAAGAGGACAGACCACACGTGGGCACAGCTGGAGAGACTGGCACCGTGACCAGGAGACATGAAGAGGACAGACCACACGTGGGCACAGCTGGAGAGACTGGCACAGTGACCGGGAGGCAGACATGAAGAGGACAGACCACACGTGGGGACAGCTGGAGAGACTGGCACCGTGACCGGGAGGCAGACATGAAGAGGACAGACCACACGTGGAGACAGCTGGAGAGACTGGCACCGTGACCGGGAGGCAGACATGAAGAGGACAGACCACACGTGGGCACAGCTGGAGAGACTGGCACCGTGACCGGGAGGCAGACATGAAGAGGACAGACCACACGTGGGGACAGCTGGAGAGACTGGCACAGTGACCGGGAGGCAGACATGAAGAGGACAGACCACACGTGGAGACAGCTGGAGAGACTGGCACCGTGACCGGGAGGCAGACATGAAGAGGACAGACCACACGTGGGCACAGCTGGAGAGACTGGCACAGTGACCGGGAGGCAGACATGAAGAGGACAGACCACACGTGGAGACAGCTGGAGAGACTGGCACCGTGACCGGAATGGCCGGAGAGCGCTTGTTGGCGGCCTGTGTCCCAGGTGTGACAACAGGTGCAGGTGAGGTGTGATGTTGCGATGATGATGTTGATGTGGTGTTCCTGGGTTTTGCTTCCAGTGCCACAGGGAACATGAAGATCGCCGAGGTTCACCAGGAGGGCAAGTACGTCCGTCTGGTGAACGAGGGGTCGCAGGTCAGTGGGAATGGGTGGGGCTTTGTCTCACAGCTTTCTTTTTTGACTCACTTGTGTAGACAAAGTGAGTCTGTGTTTTAACCCGGCGTTCGGTTGTCTGTGTGTGTGTGTGTGTGTCTGTTTGTCTGTGTGTCCGTGGTAAACTTTAACATTGACATTTTCTCTGCAAATACTTTGTCAGTTGACACCAAATTAGGCATAAAAATAGGAAAAATTCAGTTCTTTCCAGTCATCTTGTTTAAAACAATATTGCACCTCTGGGATGGGCACAACCCCCCCCCCCCCAAAAAAAAATGAAGCCTAATTATATGCAAAATTGCATTTACTGTTATATTTATATTTTTTGTATTCTCTAAACTTGGCACTTTGATCAGATATTCTGACCCAACAACAAGAGCAGTCATTATTATCATTTTTTGTTCAAACAGGAACTTCTTTTGCTAAGCATGGAAGTTTTATTTATTTTGCAAACGTTTTGGTGCAGATAGTAAAAAAGGGAAATTACTCTGTAATTAATGCTAGGGGACTTAATTCGCTTTAACCTGATCTTTCTCATCTTAAACATTACATTTTGAAATTATACTCAATACATAAAAAGCTTGGATTTTTTTTTAAAGTGTATCACAAGTGAGTCTTGAAGGCCTTGCCTGTCTTGTCTTTCTTTCTGTTTTTCTGACAGTGAAGCTGTTTCGCAGCTGCCTTGAAAAGGCAGAGACAGGAAATGTACTTTTCTTTTTAATCCTGAAAACTAATTCTTCACGGGATACTTGAACGTGCATGCGCACACACACATACACATGCACACATTCATAGTGACATATTTGTGTGCACACACACACACACACACACACATAATTTGTGTATGCATGTAACTAAATTTACATACTTTTGTGTGTTTTTTTCTATGTATCTCCCAACTTTTTCTCTCTTTTTTTTTCAGATGGCTTGATGTAAAAAAAAGCAGTCATTGCTTATTCAAATACCATCTTAAAATAAAAAATTTTTGACTTGACACACACACATACACACAAACACACACACTGTCTCTCTGTTTCTTTGTGTCTTTGTCTATCTGTCTGTCTGTCTGTCTCTCCCCTCCTCTCCTCTTCCATCTCATTTTTTACTCAGTCCTATCCTGATGTATTTTCGGTAACATACAATTTTCAGTTTATGCTTGTACTTTTTTTGTGAAGTGTCCCTCTCACTCCCCTCCCTCACCTACACTCCCCATCATGATATTCCTTGTGACCCATGTACTCTTGGCCATAGTCTTCTTCTTCTTCTGCGTTCACTCGTATGCGCACGAGTGGGCTTTTACCTGTATGACCGTTTTTACCCCGCCATGTAGGCAGCCATACTCCGTTTTCGGGGGTGTGCATGCTGGGTATGTTCTTGTTTCCATAACCCACCGAACGTTGACATGGATTACAGGATCTTTAACGTGCATATTTGATCTTCTGCTTGCATGTACACACGAAGGGGGTTCAGGCACTAGCAGGTCTGTACATATGTTGACCTGGGAGATCATAAAAAATCCCATAGTCAAATTCTGTTCTGTTTTTTACCAATTTTGTTACAGTCTGTTTTATTCTATTCTGTTTGACGGGCGCAGCAGCCGTGTGGTTAAAGCAATGGACTTTCAGTCTGAGGGTCCCTGGTTCGAATCCTGTTCACAGCACTTGGTGGGTAAAGGGTGGAGATTTTCCCAGTCTCCCAGGTCAACAGATCTGCAGGCCTGCTAGTGCCTGAACCCCCTTCGTGTTTATACACAAACAGAAGATCAAATACACATGTTAAAGATCCTGTAATCCATGTCAGGGTTTGGTGGGTTATGGAAACAAGAACATACCCTGGCATGCACCACCCTGAAAACAGAGTATGACTGCCTACATTGTGGGGGTAAAGTCAGTCATGCATGAAAAGCCCGCTTTGTACATACGTGTGTCACAGCCCACAAATTCAAAGCAGAAGAAGAATCCCAGTCTTTCCCCATTGTTTCCCGAGCAGGAGCTGGACCTTGGAGGCTTCACGCTGCAGCAGAACGTCGGGGGTCACCCCGTGGCCATGTTCCGCTTCCCCCCGCGCACCAGGTTCGCCCCCAACTCCCTCGTCACCGTCTACGCCGGCTGCAGCGACCGCTCGCTCCATCAGCCCCCCCAGGACTTTGTCTGGAAGGAGCAGCAGAAGTGGGGGTCTGGCCCCGAGTGCACCACCATCCTGTGCAAACCTAACGGGCAGGTAAACGGTGGGGGGGGGGGTGAAGGGGGGGGTTTGGCGAGGGTGATGGGTAGGGGTGTGGTGAGAGGAGGGGGGTAAGGAGGGAGGGGAGGTGTGAGAATGGGGCAGGATTGGGAGGACGTGGGTGGGGGAGGGGTTGGGGGTTGTGGGTTTGTTGGCGGTGGAAGGAGCAGCAGCAGAAACAGTGGTTGTGGTTTGGAATGTTGTACCATCCTGTGCTGAACTAGCGGGTGGGTAAATGGTGTGGATGTAGCTTTGGTGGGAGATGGGGATGTGGGGGCGTGGGTGGGAGGAAGGTGTTGGGGTGGGGTATGATGGGGGGTTTGGGGGGGGAGGAGGGAGGAGGAGAAGGAAAGAAGCAGCGGCAGCAATGGGGAGAAACACACACACACAGAAGCATGCACACACAAAGGATGCACACACACATGCATGCAAGCACACAGACACAGACAAACACACACAGACACACGCACACACTCATGCACGCACGCACGCACACACACACACACACACACACACACACACACACAAATTCCATTCACATGAAATTCAATTGGTTCAAAACAGATTTTGAAGCATCTGTAAAACTCCCCCACCCCCACCCCTACCCCTACCTTTTCAGTGTGGCCTTCAATGTGCGTCATTGTCACAAAAGGAAAAGATGTGTGTTTGGTTGTTGTTTTTTGTTTTCTGTTTTCTGTTTCACATAGAATGGACATAACTTTGAGATATTACAGACAACATATCACCTGGTATTATTTGACATAAAATGGAAAGAACTTGTGACGTTTAACTGTTTGATTGTGCTTGTTGTTTTTCAGGCTGTGGCTTGGACGACTGCCGCCCACCGATTCATGCAGGAATCTGATACCGTCAAGAATGAAAGCAAGAGTGAGTATGGCTGTGAATATTGTGTGTTATGATCGTGTTGAGGATCAGTGAGTGAGTGTGGTTGTCGTTTGGCATGGTCTTGCTTTCATATTGCGGTGTGTTGTGTGGTATATTGTGTTTTATCATCTTGTGTTGTGCGGCATATTGTGTTCGATGATCTTCTTGTGGTGTGTTGTGTGGTATATTGTGTTGTGTGGCATATTGTGTTTTATCATGTTGTGTTGTGTGGTATATTGTGTTTGATGATCTTCTTGTGGTGTGTTGTGTGGTATATTGTGTTTTATCATCTTGTGTTGTGCGGCATATTGTGTTTGATGATCTTCTTGTGGTGTGTTGTGTGGTATATTGTGTTTGATGATCTTTTTGTGGTGTGTTGTGTGGTATATTGTGTTGTGTGGCATATTGTGTTTTATCATGTTGTGTTGTGTGGTATATTGTGTTTGATGATCTTCTTGTGGTGTGTTGTGTGGTATATTGTGTTTTGTCATGTTGTGTTGTGTGGCATATTGTGTTTGATGGTCTTCTTGTGGTATGTTGTGTGGCATATTATGTTCGATGGTCTTCTTGTGGTGTGTTGTGTGGCATATTGTGTTTGATGGTCTTCTTGTGGTATGTTGTGTGGCATATTATGTTTGATGGTCTTCTTGTGGTATGTTGTGTGGCATATTGTGTTCGATGGTCTTCTTGTGGTGTGTTGTGTGGCATATTGTGTTTGATCATCTTCTTGTGGTGTGTTGTGTGGTATATTGTGTTTTATCATCTTGTGTTGTGCGGCATATTGTGTTTGATGATCTTCTTGTGGTGTGTTGTGCGGCATATTGTGTTTGATGATCTTCTTGTGGTGTGTTGTGTGGTATATTGTGTTTGATGATCTTTTTGTGGTGTGTTGTGTGGTATATTGTGTTTGATGGTCTTCTTGTGGTGTGTTGTGTGGTATATTGTGTTTT
>NC_134902.1:36721006-36753506 GCF_041734735.1 Babylonia areolata
GCTCAGTCTCACACCACATACAGCACCGACTGAGCCAGGTGTCGAGTCACAGTCACACACATTGAAGCGAAGAACACAGCGCTCAGTCTCACACCACCTACAGCACCGACTGAGCCAGGTGTCGAGTCACAGTCACACACATTGAAGCGAAGAACACAGCGCTCAGTCTCACACCACCTACAGCACCGACTGAGCCAGGTGTTGAGTCACAGTCACACACATTGAAGCGAAGAACGCAGCGCTCAGTCTCACACCACATACAGCACCGACTGAGCCAGGTGTCGAGTCACAGTCACACACATTGAAGCGAAGAACGCAGCGCTCAGTCTCACACCACATACAGCACCGACTGAGCCAGGTGTCGAGTCACAGTCACACACATTGAAGCGAAGAACACAGCGCTCAGTCTCACACCACATACAGCACCGACTGAGCCAGGTGTCGAGTCACAGTCACACACATTGAAGCGAAGAACACAGCGCTCAGTCTCACACCACCTACAGCACCGACTGAGCCAGGTGTCGAGTCACCGTCACACACATTGAAGCGAAGAACACAGCGCTCAGTCTCACACCACATACAGCACCGACTGAGCCAGGTGTCGAGTCACAGTCACACACATTGAAGCGAAGAACGCAGCGCTCAGTCTCACACCACCTACAGCACCGACTGAGCCAGGTGTCGAGTCACAGTCACACACATTGAAGCGAAGAACGCAGCGCTCAGTCTCACACCACCTAAAGCGCTGACTGAGCCAGGTGTCGAGTCACAGTCACACACATTGAAGCGAAGAACGCAGCGCTCAGTCTCACATCACCTACAGCACCATCACCCAAGGCGAACAATGATTATGGTACACAGCCTCTCCACGTCAAGAAAACTGTACACTTTTGCGCCCATCTGTGTCTGCCCATGTCACGACTAGCAGATGGGTTTTCCCCCCTGAAACCCATGTGAGGGAATGGTAAACCTAGTGTTCTAACAAATAATGATATTTTTCACACTTCCGTTTCAGTCTTCACTTCTGTCTGCTTTTATACTGGTAACAATTTTACTTTCTTGCCTCATTCATACAGTTGCAAACATTTATTATATGAATAATTTTCACACTTGTTAATTACAGTTAGTAAGCGCGTATCTTCACAAACGAAACTCACCATCATATTCGCAAAACAATCCTTCTCCATTATTTCACAAACTTGAACAGTATTCTAGAAACCCAGTTCAATTTATCATTAAAGATAATTCAGAGAGGATACTCCTTATCCTAATTCCTATGTGCATTCAAAGAAATAGAATTAAAAAAAAACAACAACAACATATTTACCAGTCAGCCCAACGCCTTGACTGAGGAACAGTTGTGATCTACAGCCTTACAAGTGACTGGCAACATCCTGCCTAAATGCGCCCCTCCAGTCACCAGTCTCACACACAGGCCGGTCAGGATGATGGAATCTTATCCAGTCACTAAATAGAAACCAGAGCCAGTAACCAACAGCTGGATATGTCTGAACTCACTCAGTACGGCCAGTCCTCTCTTCTCCTCTACACAGACCCCTCGGATGTCCAGTGGGTGTCTGAATGACCCAACCTTTAGCTTCCGTGGTCAGAATTGTGCTATTCTTTGTCAACATGCACGTCTTCAGTATAAGAGCCTTTCGCTTGCAATATTTTGATGATGGTAATTGGGGTGAAACGCTGTTAACGTCGTCTCTTTTGCCGTTCGTATGGAGAGAGTTAATGCCCTACAATTACCCACACTCATTAACAGATGTTTACTGTCAGTAAAACAGTCTCTCACTTCGACAGAATTTCATTGACATATACATATGCCTGCATGCACACACATACAGACAGACACACACACACACACACACACACACACACACACACACACACACACACACACACACACACACACACACACACTAGTACCTTCCTCATTCACACACAAATACTATCTCACTCACACACAGACACACATATTCACACACCACATAACACAACACCAAAAACAAGCAACAAAGTACATTGACCATAGGTGCATTTTGTATCTATGTACAATGGCATTTTGTTTCATTACACAGATTATTGACAGAGTGGTTGGCTGATTTATTTGCTGTTTTTCATGTGATGGTTTTTTGTTCTCTTTTCGTTGATCAACACATTTTTTCAAAAATTAATTTTAACAGAAGTAGTATTCATATCTGTAGTATTTCACGGCTCCATACTGATTTTTTAAACATTAGAATTGAAAATGAAATATTTAGTTTCTGGCTCCGGTTACTTATATTGTCTGCACTGCTTTTCTCACCGTTTCAGTTTTGCTTGTTGTTGGTGTAGTTTTCTGATTGCTCATTGCCATTTTAAATTCCCCCATTATGGTCAGGAGGGTGGATTGTGTTCAGTTTCACAGGTTTTTTTTTTTGTTTTTGTTTTTTGGTAAGAATATATTACCCTGTAGATTAGACTGCACAATTGTGAGTGTTTGTGTTGTCAAGTTATGTTAAAATTACAGCACAGCATTCCAGTCAGATTTTTTTTTTTTTTTTTCTAAATCATGTCTTCTTTTCTGTCTGATGCTTTTTGTCTTTTCTTCTTCATTGAAAAAAAAAAAATCTCTTCTGAAAATCATGACAATATTACATTGTGCTGAATGCTTGAAATCTTCTTCTTCTTCTTCTGCGTTCACTCGTATGTGCACGAGTGGGCTTTTACATGTATGACCGTTTTTACCCCGCCATGTAGGCAGCCATACTCCGTTTTCGGGGGTGTGCATGCTGGGTATGTTCTTGTTTCCATAACCCACCGAACGCTGACATGGATTACAGGATCTTTAACGTGCGTATTTGATCTTCTGCTTGCATATACACACAAAGGGGGTTCAGGCACTAGCAGGTCTGCACATATGTTGACCTGGGAGATCGGAAAAATCTCCACCCTTTACCCACCAGGCGCCGTCACCGTGATTCGAACCCGGGACCCTCAGATTGACAGTCCAACGCTTTAACCACTCGGCTATTGCGCCCGTCAATGCATGAAATCAGTCTCAGGACGTATTCATTTTGCAGCAGAATGGTGAAGACGCTTATCTGTCAGTACAGTCTCTGTGAGGGTCTGGGTTCAATCCCACTTTCACTGAACCCCTTTCTCCCGTGAAGAACAGAAAGGAGGAGTCTGTGCTGTGCAGACTGCATGCGGGGCACACTTTTTTTTTTTACACATTCTTACTTGTTGAAGGGGGAAGAGGCCCCTCGATGTATTCCCTGTGATGAGCCTCTTACCGTGAAACACGTGCTCCTTGACTGTTGGGATCTGCATGACGTTAGACACACAGACATTTCACGGCGGTTTCTTTGAAGACCTTGTTTCGTGATGTCCCTCCGTGGGCGCTGATGGACTTATTGAAAGAAGTGAACATTTTTAATCAGATTTGAAGGTTTTGAACTATGGAAGTTTTTTTTTTAACTTTGAGTGGAAAGTTTGAAGTGGTGACTCGTTTTAATTGTTTGTTTTTTTACCCTTGTAGTAGTTATTAACGCGGCGATAGCCTTGAGATGGCTTTAGTGGTCGGCGAGGCTCTAAGCACCATCATTTCATTTCATTTCATTTTCCCCTTTCTCCCAACTAGCTTTGACTGGAAAATTAAACTGAATATCTAGTCATTCAATAAACCAAGGTCCCGTGTGCAGCGAGTACTTAGAGCACTGAAAAAGAACCCACGGCAACAAAAAAAAAAGTTGCCTTCTGGCAAAATTCTGCAGTAGAAGTCCCCTCTGACAGGTACACAAACACGCATGCACTCAAGGCCTGACAAAGAGCGTTGGGTTATGCTGATGGTCAGGCATCTACCTAGCAGATGTGGTGTAGCGTATATGGAATTGCCTGAACGCAGTAACACCTCATTAAGATCTTGAAGTGAAGGGAACTTTGCCGAGCTTGAAGTGAAGGGAACTTTGCCGAGCTTGAAGTGAAGGGAACTTTGCCGAGCTTGAAGTGAAGGGAACTTTGCCGAGCGAAGTGAAGGGAACTTTGCCGAGCTTGAAGTGAAGGGAACTTTGCCGAGCAAAGTGAAGGGAACTTTGCCGAGCTTGAAGTGAAGGGAACTTTGCCGAGTGAAGTGAAGGGAACTTTGCCGAGCTCTCCCTTCACTATGTCACAGGGTGTGCTGGAGTGTGCGTGTGCATGTGGATGTGGATGGCTGCTTATCAGCGTGTGGTGTTACTGGGGAATGAGAGTGAAGCGTGAACAGTGCTTAAAGCTGCATTACGCAGGGCTATGCATAAAAATTGGGTTTGCTTTTTATCATGATCAGTAAATGAATTAAGATTTGGGGGGGTTGTGACGCTATCGTTTTCTGTTACGGTCGATGTTTGGCTGTCTGTGCTGTTGAACTTGTACCTCCCCCCCTCCCCCTCCTGCCAGCCCACCACTTTACCTGATGGTGTCTCGTTAACCTGCACCCTCTTTCACCTTCATGCCCTTTCTGTATTCCGCACACGTCTTTCTGGGAGTGGAATTTTATTTGTCTGTTCTGTTTATTTATCTATTTACTTGTTTAATCATTCATTTGTTTCGTTATTTAAAAAAAAAAAAAAATTACACATGTATTTGTTCCTTTTTTTTCTCTCTCATTTGTTTTGGTTATTGTTGCATATTTACCATCTTCTTGTATTTCGTTTGTTTATGGCACTTATTTATTTCATTATCAATTCGCGTATGTTGTGTGTGACATATCAGGTAAAGAGCTGATTTCACTGTTATAATAATAACACTGAAATCAGCTCATAATAATAAATAATAATTTATATTTATTATTATTATTATTATTTTAAATTTTATTTTAATTTATTTTATTTTACTTATTTATTTTTTTAATTAAAAAAAAAAATTTCTCAAGGCCTGACTAAGCGCGTTGGGTTATGCTGCTGGTCAGGCATCTGCTTGGCAGATGTGGTGTAGCTTATATGGATTTGACCAAACACAGTGACGCCTCCTTGAGCTACTGATACTGATACTGATACTTCACTGTTATCCTCTTGTGTATTTGACTGTGACTATCCTGTAACTAGGTCACTCTCTTCTTCTTCTTCTATCGTGGGCTGCAACTCCCACGTTAACTCGTATGTACACAAGTGGGCCTTTATGTGTATGACTGTTTTTACCCTGCCATGTATTTGTATTTCTTTTTAATCACAACAGATTTCTCTGTGTGAAATTCGGGCTGCTCTCCCCATGGAGAGCATGTCGCTACACTACAGCGCCACCCTTTTTTTTTTTTTTTTTTTTTCCTGTGTGCATTTTTTATTTGTTTTTCATATCGAAGTGGATTTTTCTTCAGTATTTTGCCAGGAGCAACCCTTTTGTTGCCGTAGGTTCTTTTACGTGCGCTAAGTGCATGCTGCACACGGGACCTCGGTTTATCGTCTCATCCGAATGTAGGCAGCCTTACTCCATTTTCGGGGGGTAATTAGGTGACAATAACAGTGATTAAAAAAAAGGTGTTGTACAGTAAAGGTGGATGCTGTCATGTATGTGTTGTTGATAACAGTGGGTGGATGAAAGCTAAGTGGGTAAGACGCTTGTTTAGGAACTGTGAGAAAACCCCAAGTTCATGGTTCGAGTCTCACTCAAAGCCCCCCCCCCCTCCCCCCCCCCCCCCCCTTTTTTTTTTTTAGTTTCCTCTGTTACCATTTCCTGAGATCTTGAGCGGTGGTCTGGGTGCTTGTCTTTTTCAGGGAAAGACCAGGGTTGCGGTCGTTTCAGTGTGGGTTTATAACATGTAAGATAATCCATGGCAGCAAGAATGCTATCCTAGGTGAAATTGTATAGTGCTTGAAAAAGACGTACAAGATGAAGAAAAAAGGGGGCGGGGCTGGATATGGCAATGTACTCCTTCTGGACAGGGCTTCCAGGATTTCACACCACAGATACTTGGTGTTACATTCACATACACACATGCACGCACACACACACACACACACACACACACACACACACACACACACACACAACTACACTCTCTTTTGGGCATTAGAAAGATTTTTTTTTTCAGTATTTCAGTATCTGTATCACCGCATTGTCCACTGAAGACATTGATCAGACTGTGCAGATAGTTATTAGGTTCTTTGTGGCAAAAAATAAAAAACACCTGATAATGTTATTGTCCTCTTTTTTTGTTGTTGTTTTTCTTTTTTTTTTTTAGTTACTGTTGGTTTTAACCTTCATATTAAATGTCATTTTTAGGCATGAAGAATGCTTTATACCCTACCTTTTCCTTTAGCCAGCAGTTGTTGATGGTGTGTGGTGTGTGGTTGTTGTCTGGCTTGCAGAAGAAGAACTTCCTGAACTACCTGCTGAATGACACTGGTCTGCATTGAGTGAAGTAGAGGGCAGGTTAGATTTCACCCTGACACCCCCCCTGTTCTCACTCCCCATGAAGTCCCACCAGTCTAGTTTGTTTGGGGTTTTTTTCATACTGTACTTTTTTTTTTCTTGTGCAGTGATGTTTTATCCACCAAAATTATCGCAGTTTTGTGATTTTCATACAAATATATTAATACTTTGGTTTTTGTTCTTGTTTTTGAGTTTAAACTTTTTTGGAGTTGATTAATGAATTGATTAATGATTCTTTTTTTTGTGTGTGTGTGTGTGGTTTGAAGTTTTGTGTAACCAAACATGAAAGCCAAGCAGGGAAGGGCAAGGGTGTTGAGGGAAAATAAGTACAGTGCAGTGATAAGAATCATGAACAGCAGAGGATGTTTGTGGATGCTTTGCACTTGAGCAAGATAGAGAGAGGGGGGCAGGGGATGGAGGGTAGTTTGGGGGGCTGGGGGGGAGAGAAAGAGAAACGTGAATCTGAACAAGACAGAGAAATAGGAAAAGGGGCAGGGGAAAAAGTAGGGCGACACTTCTTGGATCATATATGGAGCCATTTATTTCTGTCATTCCAGGTTCTTTCACACACACACACACACACACACACACACACATACATACAACCAGTTTCAGTCTGCCATGGCTATGTTTAGAAATAGGTCAGAATAGGTGAAAAATATACTGGGGAAAAAAAAGTCAAAATGCTTGATGTGTTGTTTAACAGACACACACACACACACATATGTGTGTGTGAGAGAGAGAACATTTTATCATTTTTAACTTAGGCTTAATGAGTTTACCATCCGTTGGAATAGTAAAGTTATTGTATATATATATATATATATATATATATTCCATAACCTAAGTAATTACTCATCAAAGAAAAAGTTATAAAAAAAAAATAAAAAAAAAAAAAAATCAAACAGTCCTCAGTGGAAAAAGCAGGACAACCTCGGCTGAAAAAGGGAGATAATCTAAATTCTAACATACCTATAGGAGCAGGAAGAACACAGCAATAACCAGGAAAAAAAAAGGGGGGGAAAAAAAAGACAGAGATTCACAATGCACTTTTGGTGCATCAGAGAAAGCATGTCCTAATAGTTGTGTATTGTACTGTTAGTGTGTGAGAAATTATTAAAAAAAAAAAAAATCCTATCATGAGGCTTGTGTAGTAAAAGCTTTGTAGAGATGACGCAGCTTGCTTAAAGAGCGTAGTCTTTAGATGAAGAGCTGAACTAACCATGACGTTGACAGCCTCCACCCAGCCCCACAAAAGCTGTGAATCCACACCGCTTAAGTTTTGAATACATGAATGCATGTACCCCTGATGTGGCTTTGCTTTGGTGAGTTTGACGGGTTTTTTTTTTGTTTTTTTTTTCACTCCAACACACAACAAAGTGCTTGTCAGCAGTTATACCGAATCTTCTCTCTTGCAGCAGTGCATGCTACGGTATTACCGTCTAGAAGAAATACATGTTCATCATATTTATCATGATATACCTGTGTAGCCCTTTCTGCAAGCAAAGACGTATTTGATGTAGATGATTTTTTTAAAAAGTGAAAATCACAGTAGAATATGTTGATATTGCATGCTTGATGTGTTTTTTTTTTTCTCTCTCATCATTTGTGAACAAAACTTACCTCTTTTTTTTTTCCAGATTGATGTGAGTGTGTGTGTATGCTTGCATGTATGTGTGTGTGTGTGTGTATGCATGAGTGTATGCATGTGTGTATGTGTTTACACATGTGTGTCATGATTACTTATTGGCAGGAGGAAGTGTTAATGAGAGACTCATTGCCTCGTTCAGGTTTAGACACTGGGAATCAGACAGGGCTGCTGCAGTAGACACAATCTGTTTGGGGACATTTGTGAACAGTCCCATCTGATCCATTTTCTCCCCCTCCAACCCCCTCCCCCCTCCCCTTCCAAGCCTTTCAGAAAAGATGTGCTTTTACAATCATGCACATGCATATGTGTCAGCTCACACACTTAAGCATGTGACACACACACACACATACTAATGCTCGCATGTAATGTAAATGCACAGGCACGCAATGTGTGCATGTGCACATATGCAGGCGAGCATGTATACACGTGAACACAGACACATGCATGCACAGACACAGACAGACAGACAACAGACACACACAGACATGTAACACACTCAGTAATGTTTTGCACACACACCACACCACACCACCATCACCCATTGCAACCACGACCAACAACAACAACAGAAACAAACAAGAAAGACAAGGCCTTCAAGACCCACTTGTGATACACAGTTAAAAAAAAAAACTTATAGAGATTAAAGATTAGTTTGTTGAAATATGTTCTCTATTCATTATTATAATTATATACAGCTTCGCATTAAATTTTAAAAAATGTCTTTGATGCAGATTCGAACCATGGATGTTTGGATCACGAATGAGTGGTTTTATCCACTGCAGTAATATGGTTTCAATGATGACGTTCAAAAATTATTACTCAAGCATGTTCTTTTAGCGGAATAAATCAACAGCAGCAGTGAAGTCATAACGCTGTTTAAATCATGTTATTTTGATATATATTGGGCATTTAGAAATTTCTAAGTCTGAGGTAAAGGAGATGTTCCCATCGCCTCAAAAACACTGCAATATATGTCTGTTTTTATAGATCTGCAGAGATCCGTGTTCGACACTTTCCACACACTGAGAAACTATGACACCGTCAATTCAGTTTCTTTTTTCAGTTCATTTTAGTTAATTCAGTATCCACTTTAAAACATTCGTATGCAGTAAACATGTTGATGATTATTCACAAAATTCTTTTACTTCGGTGGTAAAGGAGATGTTGCAATTGTGTAAGGCTTTGCAAACATGTTTTGTCAAGATCTGCGCCACTGACCAGTGCTGTGTACACGACGCTGACCTTAACTCAGTGGAACGGTCGATTCAGATTTTCTTTTCTGTTCATTATAGTTAATTCCGTGTCCACTTTAGAATATTTATTTGCAGTAAACACTTCAATGAGGTAGTTTGTGTCACTGTATGTATTCTGTCCAGAATGTGTATTTCTTTGCTTTTAATTGTGAACAAGAAAAACAAGGTCATGGTGTATTCTCACCGGACAGTTGGGAAGCTGCAAAGAGGTAACAGCGGTTTTCGGAATCTGGAACGAACATCAACGAAATACACTGTTCATAAATGGGAAATACGGCTAAATTCGGGAGGCTACAACTTGGTATGACTGTGAAGATTTTTTTTCCTACTATGTTTATGCCAAATTTGGTATTCGCAGACAAAGTATTTCCAGAGAAAATGACAGTGTCAAAGTTTGCTATGGACACAAACACACACACACACACACAAACACACACACACACACACACACAGAAACAACCGAACACGGGATTATAACATAGACCCACTTTGTTTACACAAGTGAGTCAAAAATGATGATGATTAGGTGATGACGACCCCCTTCTACATCTCCCCCCCATCCCCCATCCCCACCCAAAATAAAACAAGAAAGAAAAAATTGTATACCAGCCAGACAACGACAGTAATGACCACTTCCTTTTCCATTTCTTTCTTTCTTCTGTTTTTTTCCTCTCCTCTCCTCCACCCCTCTCTTTCTGGTTTTCCTAAAGGCGGGGGTGGGGGTGGGGGGGGGGCATAATTCAGGGACCACCCTCCCCCTTTCACTCCCCCCTTCAGCAAGAGCTGCAGCAGCTGTGCCTCAACAGCAACAGCAACAGCAACAGCAGCAGCAACAGTGGTTGTGGAGGCAGCAGCGCTAGCGGAAGAGCCAAGTGTGGGGGGCTTGCTGTTCGATTCACTGCCTAGGGGGTGTGTGTGTGTGTGTGTGTGCGTGCGTGCGCGCGCTCTGCTCTGCGTGTTCTGCTGTCTTTCATCATCTGTCGTCCCAAGGTGGATATGTGTCCTTAGGAGGGGGAGGGTGTGTGTGTCAATGGTTTGTGTATTGGAGGGGGGAATGGAGAGGGGGGGGGGGGGGATTGATGAGGTGGGTATTTGATTTTAGGGTAGAATTTGTTGATGAAGGTTTTTTTTTGTTTTTTGGTTTTTCTTCCTCTTCATGTTGGTGTATTGTGAACAGGTCTCCTGTGTGGCAGGTGCCCCAGTGACTCTCCACACAGTTTTAGGGAGAAAAGAAGAAGAAGAAGCAGGAGAAAGAATTGTTGTTGTGTTGGTGGGATGTTTTTCATTGTTAATTATTGTGTGGGTTTATTTTGTGTGTGTGTGTGGTACAGGATCGTTCTCAAGGGATGAAAGGTTTACGGATTGTGTATTGAGGGGTAGGTTGCTTAGTTGTAGGGTAGAATTTGATTTGTTCGTTCGTCTTCAGTTTAACGTCTTTCCACTTGAAGTGATATTAGACATTTTTATTGAAATGTTATTTGATTTGTTATTGAAATGGTGTTGTTTTTTTATAGCTGGATTTTAGTATTTTGTGGTGTTTAACTAATCATTTCTCATGTGGGGATTTGAGGGGGTGGGGGTTAACATAAATACACAAAGAATTTTTTTTTTTTTTTTTTTTTTTTGTAGTTTGCAATTAGTTAGCTTTTTTCAGAGAACACCAATTCATGGTGAGAATTGTTGACTCACTTTTAGAATGTGTTGACCTGATTGTTCATATTAATACACAGAAAACAAAACGATCTGATTCTGTACAAATTGTAAACCATATGCTTTGTTGAGCCCACAGGTCTTCTCTTTATCATCCAGTGTAAAAAGTATTTGAGTAATCAATACCAGCTGTTGAAAAATAATGATGAGAATTAAGGTTTGCACAGGTGCTTATCCGTGTTTGAATAAAAATTAAAAAAATTAACTGAGTTATAATGGAAGGAAGACATTTATTTCTCTTTTGCACTTTTTCGTCATCCAGATATTGATAACCATGTTCAGTCTTCATGATTTCCCAATATATAAGTATTTGAAAACAACAACAAGAAATCAAGTAAAGTGCAACCTTTTTGGGATACACTTAAAAAAAAAAAAATCAAAATGTTGTTAACTGTGATAACTCTCCATGATTTCCAGTATGCATTTCAAAAACTTATCTTAAAAAAGAAAAGAAAAAAAAAGTGGACTGTAACTATCAAAAGTTGTGTTTGAAATATGGGGATCAGTTTAAAGGTGACATTGGTTGATTAAAACATGTAGACGACTTTGTGTACGTAGATCAATGCAAGCATATGTTCTGCATGGAATACCCAAATGTTGTGAAGGGGTAGACGGGCGCAATAGCCGAGTGGTTAAAGCGTTGGACTGTCAATCTGAGGGTCCCGGGTTCGAATCACGGTGACGGCGCCTGGTGGGTAAAGGGTGGAGATTTTTACGATCTCCCAGGTCAACATATGTGCAGACCTGCTAGTGCCTGAACCCCCTTCGTGTGTATATGCAAGCAGAAGATCAAATACACACGTTAAAGATCCTGTAATCCATGTCAGCGTTCGGTGGGTTATGGAAACAAGAACATACCCAGCATGCACACCCCCGAAAACGGAGTATGGCTGCCTACATGGCGGGGTAAAAACGGTCATACACGTAAAAGCCCACTCGTGTGCATACGAGTGAACGCAGAAGAAGAAGAAGAAGTTGTGAAGGGGTAAAAAGGAAAGAAAAGGGTTTCTTGTAAAGAGTAATAAAACTTCACAATTATTATTCTTCTTGTTGGGAACTGGATTTGGTTAGAAAAAAAAACCTGAAGCAAGAAGGAAAGCAGTTTTTTTTTTTTTTTTCAGAAACAGTTACAAGATATTGATTGTTTTTCTTCATGTGGGGAACTGGATTTAACTGGATAATGCTGAAGATTTAAAATACCAATGAATGGCAGTGGAATATGAGCATTGGTGGGTTCATTATTACCAGTGTCATGATATACATCTTAAGGTTAAGATGGAACATGCTGACAAATGCAAACACAAAACACACACACGCACACACACACACACACACACACACAAGAAGGAACAGGTTAGCAGAAAGCCATTTTTTGTGCTAGTTCTGTAAGTAATGTGTGGTATTTATCTACCTAGTGTGTGGGGGTTGTGTGTTTGTGTGTGATACAAGCATATAGTTTAGAATTCTCTCTGAATGCTTTTATACAGTAGACCAATATGATAATCTTGTGTGCTAAATGTATTGCTCGAAACTTTTCCGAGTGCACCATTGAATTGCTCACAAGCACTATGATTTGATTGCTGTGGAACCTTCACTTTAACAACTAACAATTTCTTTGTTTGCATGTGCATGGATATCTAGTTTGGTTCCGTCTTTCCTATACCTTTCCTTTGTTTCATTGTGTGGGGTTTTTTGTTGTGTTTGTCTTGATAAGATTATTTGATTAAGAGATGATGTGATAAGATGGTTTGATTAGGATATGATGTGATAGATTATTTGCTTGAGAGATGATGTGAAAACAAGATGCTAACGGTGTTTGTATTTGTTTCAAGAATTTAACGTTCAAGTATGTTTATTGTCTTTTGTGTGGAAAAACAACAACTAACAAACCAAAGTACAACAGCAATATTTTGTTTTGGTGCTTTCTTTTGTTGTCTTTTGTTTAACGTTTATTTATTTTCGCATTTTTAGCGTATAATGCTAGGTTTTCGATCATTTTAAGGAAATTGAAGAGCTGTGTGATATTACTACCTTAATCTTGAGTTCATAGTTACAGAGTATTTGGAGAGAATGGAAAGGGTAACAGTTCCATTGATGACAGTACATTGAACGTACGTTGTGAATCAAAAACCAGACCAATCAATTCAGTAGTATTTTACGTGTATGCAAGCAGTCTGAGACACATTGGCAGTGAGTGTCCCTGAAGATAACTCATCTGGACAACAAAAAATATATACTTTGAAAGCGAGTTTTTGTGAGCAGAGAGTAATAAGCGAGACAGATAAAACAGTAGCACCCACACAACAACTCTGTTTAACTGTTAATGTATTGAGGAATCATGATCCATTACATATATGGAGATGTTGGCCCTCCCCCCCCCCCCTTCCCTTCCTGGTTGCAACACAGTTTAAAGGTCACGTTATTATTTGCAGTGCCTTTATTATCAATTATTGTTGATATTATTATTGTTGTTATTATTACTACTACTACTACTACTACTACTACTATTGTTGTTGTTGGTTTTTGTTGTTGTTCTTTTTCTCGCTGTCTCTCTCTCTCTCTCTCTTTAAGACGGCATGAACCATACCAGAGCAGATGGGGAGGAATTCAGAATACGCAGATAAAACCTGCAGCAAACAGACTTGTAAATGTTTTTTTTTAGTGGTATCCCTCTCTCAAACTTGTCCCCTCCCCCCCCCCCCCCCCCCCACTTTTTTTTAATTTTTCTGTGTGTCCACCTCAGTCCTACAATTTTGTCCCACTTTACATACATGTGTATTGTGAATTTCCACATTCATGTCGTGGACTGAAAACCTTGCTGTTGTTATTTCTTCCTCCTGCCGGTACTCATCTGTTGTTGGTACAGTAACAGAGGATGATTATGTGGTCGTTGTGGTCAAGAACCAGTCCTACAATTTTGTCCCACTTTACATACATGTGTATTGTGAATTTCCACATTCATGTCGTGGACTGAAAACCTTGCTGTTGTTATTTCTTCCTCCTGCTGGTACTCATCTGTTGTTGGTACAGTAAAAGAGGATGATTATGTGGTCGTTGTGGTCAAGAACCAGTCCTACAATTTTGTCCCACTTTACATACATGTGTATTGTGAATTTCCACATTCATGTCGTGGACTGAAAACCTTGCTGTTGTTATTTCTTCCTCCTGCTGGTACTCATCTGTTGTTGGTACAGTAACAGAGGATGATTATGTGGTCGTTGTGGTCAAGAACCAGTCCTACAATTTTGTCCCACTTTACATACATGTGTATTGTGAATTTCCACATTCATGTCGTGGACTGAAAACCTTGCTGTTGTTATTTCATCCTTGTGCCGGTACTCATCTGTTGTTGGTACAGTAAAAGAGGATGATTATGTGGTCGTTGTGGTCAAGAACCAGTCCTACAATTTTGTCCCACTTTACATACACGTGTATTGTGAATTTCCACATTCATGTCGTGGACTGAAAACCTTGCTGTTGTTATTTCATCCTGGTGCCGGTACTCATCTGTTGTTGGTACAGTAACAGAGGATGATTATGTGGTCGTTGTGGTCAAGAACCAGTCCTACAATTTTGTCCCACTTTACATACATGTGTATTGTGAATTTCCACATTCATGTCGTGGACTGAAAACCTTGCTGTTGTTATTTCTTCCTCCTGCCGGTACTCATCTGTTGTTGGTACAGTAACAGAGGATGATTATGTGGTCGTTGTTGTGGTCAAGAACCGTTTCATGTGCGTGACGTTATTTCTTCCCTCCATCCGTACTTTTCCATTGTTGGTACAGAGGATGATGTAGTGGCTGTTGTTGTCAGGAACCATTTCATGTGCATGACGTTATTTCTTCAGTCCGTCCACACCCCAGTGTTGTTGATACAGAGGGTAATTGTGTAGTCATCGTTGGCCTGTTGCATTAGAAAAAATAAATTTACATGTGCGTGGCATTATTTCTTCCCTGAGTCCATACTTCTCCATTGTTGATTCAGTGTATGATTGTGTAGTAGTTGTTGGCCTGTTGCATTAAAAACAAAATTTCATGTGTGTGACATTATTTCATACCTCCGTCATACTTCTCCATTATTGATACAAAGGATTATTATGTAGTCGTCGTGGTGTTCAAGAACCATTTCATGTACGTGATGTTATTTCTTCCCTCTATCCATACTTCTCCATTGTTGATACAGAGGATAATTGTGTAGTCGTCGTTGGCCTGTTGTGTTAAAAACAACATCTCATGTGCGTGACAGTATTTCATCCCACCGTCGACACTTCGTTGTTGACTCAGTTTATGATTATGTAGTAGTTGTTGGCTTGTTGCGTTGAAAAAAAACAGACAGACATTTCATGTGCGTGACGTGACGTCGTTTATTTGGTCGGCAGGGAGACGGTGGGGTGTGTGGTGAGCAGAGCCCCTTCACGGTGCCCCACGCCCAGTTCCAGAGCGGCCTTGACCTTGATCTGTTGCAGTCCCAGCATGCTCCACATTTCTTGCCACCTGTGCCTCGTCCACCTCTCTCCTCTGCATGGTGATGTCCCGCTCCTGCTCTCTAGCCGGCTGTGCAGATGGGACGTTCCATTTTTCTTTCGTAGGAAAAGGAGGGGTGGAGAAGGTGTGGGATAGATAGTTAGTGGGTTTTTTTTAGCATGTAGATTTTTTTCAGTTCTTGTTGTGAAATATTTTTGTTTTTTGTTTGATTGAAGACATTGAAAAGGGATTGAGAGAAGAGAAGAAAAAAACAACAACCCACAATAATATCTTGTCTTTTTTTGGGGGGTGGGGGTTGTCGGGGTGTTACCAATGGACCTCAGCCCCATGATGGCCATAGTGGTTGGCTTGGCTATAAACGGCATGGGTTAAATGATAAATAAAAGAAAACATATAATGCACAGTTTTGTGAGATTTTTTTTATATATTTATTTACTGATGATTTTCTGTTTCATCACTTAACATTTTAGAGACTTAAGTTTGTGTTTGTATGAAATTCAAGTAATGACCACCAAAAAAAAATTTGCATATATATGTTATTCACAGTATATATATAAAATACTGATTAGGCGATGAATAATAATCTGATTTATTTATGTTGGTTTCCTTTGCCAGCACTTAACAGTGTGAGGAAGATTGGAGCCCAATATCAGTCACTGTGAGCTGTTTTTTTCTGTTTTGTTTTGTTTTTTTTCTTGGTGGGGGGGAGGGTGCTGGGGTCGGGGGGGAGGGGGGGGGGGGTAAATATGGGGAATATGGGGAGAGGAGAAAGCCATTTTTGTATACTTTGGTTGTGAAGCAGGTGACAAAGCTTGCCCCATCTGCCTTGGAACACTGAAGTTTGTCTAGCACTTCACATGCATCAGATCTGTTCAAACCCTTTTTTGTCCAAATCTCAACATTTCCATTTACGTCAGTTTGAAAGCTTCGGTGATGCAATTATAGCGTCTGTTCTGCGCCGTCACACCAGGGCTGTCGGTGAGAAAGCCGTGATGAAAGGTCCTTTTTGTGGATGGGGTGCGTTACGTTAAACAAAGTGCTGAAGAAAGGATGTGGTCATGTAAACTTTTTCGAGACAGTATCAAGGGCTGTAACTGTTCATTTTTGTTGTGAGACTTGAGTTTAGATCGAGCAGTTGTTAAAGAAAAAGAAAGCCCAGTTAGTGGTTTGTGCGTTATGTTTTGAGTTGTGATTCGGGTGAAAAGGTACAGATACATGAAATGTTGAAAATCAAATCAAAGAATCACTTGGATGAAAGGCGCCTAGTTTCTGCCTTCAGGAAATATTTGAATATGATGTTAAAAGAAAAAAGGCATTCTATCATGTGGTTGTTGATACACAATGACATGAAAAGTCTTTCCCATAACGGCACTGAAGACCAACTCCCCCCATTCATTGGGAATGCTTTCACCTCTCATGTTCGCTTGTATCCATGAGCAGGCTGTACTGCACGACTATTTTACATGAGGCAGCCATACTCTGTTTTCAGGGGCGTGCATGCTGGGTATGTTCGTTTTTTTCCCCATAATCCACAGAGCACTGATGACATGCATTACAGGATCTTGAAAGGTGCATTTGATCTTCACATGCATGTAGGCATGAAGTTGCATTCAGTCACTGGCAGGTCAGCGTACCCTGTGACCTGGGGACATGGGTATAATCTCCACCTTTAACCCACCATGGATGTCCTGATTTTGACCATAGGAAAGATCTCCCTCTTTAACCCACCCGGTGCCATGAACATCCTGATTTTGACCATAAGAAAGATCTCCCTCTTTAATCCATCAGGCACCATGAACATCCTGATTTTGACCGTGGGAAAGATCTCCCTCTTTAACCCACCCGGCACCATGAACATATTGATTTTGACCGTGGGAAAGATCTCCCTCTTTAACCCATCAGGCACCATGAACGTCCTGATTTTGACCATAGGAAAGATCTCCCTCTTTAACCCATCAGGCACCATGAACATATTGATTTTGACCGTGGGAAAGATCTCCCTCTTTAACCCATCAGGCACCATGAACGTCCTGATTTTGACCATAGGAAAATTTATCTCCCTCTTTAACCCATCAGGCACCATGAATGACCTGATTTTGACCATAGGAAAGATCTCCCTCTTTAACCCACCTGGCACCATGAACATCCTGATTTTGACCGTGGGAAAGATCTCCCTCTTTAACCCACCTGGCACCATGAACATCCTGATTTTGACCGTGGGAAAGATCTCCCTCTTTAACCCATCAGGCACCATGAACATATTGATTTTGACCGTGGGAAAGATCTCCCTCTTTAACCCATCAGGCACCATGAACGTCCTGATTTTGACCATAGGAAAGATCTCCCTCTTTAACCCATCAGGCACCATGAACATATTGATTTTGACCGTGGGAAAATTTATCTCCCTCTTTAACCCATCAGGCACCATGAACATCCTGATTTTGACCATGGGAAAGA
Source organism: Babylonia areolata (assembly GCF_041734735.1). Lineage (NCBI taxonomy): Eukaryota > Metazoa > Mollusca > Gastropoda > Neogastropoda > Buccinidae > Babylonia > Babylonia areolata. The sequence goes on from NC_134902.1 coordinate 36,738,960, forward strand.
TCTCCCTCTTTAACCCATCAGGCACCATGAACATCCTGATTTTGACCATGGGAAAGATCTCCCTCTTTAACCCATCAGGCACCATGAACATCCTGATTTTGAAAGTCCAACAAAGCTGAACTGCTCGGCTGTTGCTCCCTTCTTCAGCAGGCACCGACGAGGATGACTGGTTCACCATCGATCTATGCCTGTTGTTCTGTGTCCTGTCTTTGTGAGCAGGGATTCATGTCGTTGTGGTGCTAGGTGTTGACAACACTTCCCCCCGCACAAACCCCCCCCCCCACCCCCACCCCCACCCTCCCCAACCCCCCTCACCAAGTGTTTGTCTATATAATTTTCGTACATTATAAACAACATCTGTCATTGATTTTTGTGTCTGTGTGAGGTCAGCACCACATTCTTTATAAATAGATTTATTTATTTAGATATTATTGAATAGATCTACTTTTAAGTCTGTGGGCCAGTACCATAGATTTACAAGGGTAGTCTGAATTTCTGTCAGCTCTGTCCATATCCGCCCCCCCCCCCCCACCCCCACCCCCCAAGAAGTGAATTTCAGTATCTGGGAATGGATTGCTAAGTACAGGGACTTTGCATTTGCATGTGTTTGAAAAAGATCCCTGAATCGGCCATTCTTTCCGTGGAGGTTTTCATCATTGTTTGTCAGCCGTAATTATGGGGGTGGAGAATTCAATATTAAACATCATTGTTCTTTTTGGGGACAAAAAAAGATGTATGTATGAGGTCATATAAAACTTTTAAGCAATATTTGTATTGAAATTAAAATGAAAAGGACCTGAACTGGATACAAATTATGTGAGATACAAACAGTGCCTGTGCATTGTGGAAATATACTGGTACTTTAGAAATAACCATCTTCTCATCATTCCTGAGGAAGAGTTTTTGTTTGCCAAAATTAATGAGACCCAATAAACTTTGGTTTTTGCTCAGTTATTTTTTTATGTTTTTTGGGTTTGGTTTTGTTTTTTTAATGAACTAAACAGATTTCTATATATTTTATTCCAGAAGTTTTTTCTTACTTTGTTAGCTTTAGTTTTGGCATGTATGCATTTTTGTACTATATTCTGTTGTCATTTGCACGCGCGCGCGTGAGTGCGCGCAAACACACGCACACACGCAGAGGCACATTCCTCGTTTAATGTTGATTTGTAAATCAATCAATAGCAGTGATGTTATGATCAGAAATTTGTGGGAGATGAAACTGTATTTTGTTTTGTAAATATATTGAAAAGAAATGTTATACTTTCTTCTTCTTTTTTGATAGATATTAACTATGTCTGTGGGTAATTAATGTTGCACATGTAAAATCTACACAATGATAATTTTCAGAGTGGCTAAAGCCTGTAAGCATTGCGCACTGTGCAACTATATCAATGTCTTCAATATTGGTGACGAGTCTATAATCATTGTAACACAGCATATAGGATCAACATAATAACCACATTTAACTATTTAATACCAAAAAAAAGGCTGTGATTATTTTACATTGCACAAACTTGGATACTGACCACACGTGTGAAATTGTACAAGGATAGTGTTTTGAAAATTCATGTGAAGCTGATAAAACTGTTATCATGATTGCATACTTCATTTAAATCATGTTTTCTTCATTGTCCTGTTTTTGTTGTTGGAATCATTATATATGTTGTTGTTGATGTTTTTCTTTTACTTGTTTTATTTAGATATCTCAAATAGATCTTCCTCACATCCCTTTTGTTAATATGAAAGTATACATGTGTGGATGTGCATGTGTGAGTGTGCATTCGGAAACAGATTTACACAATTTTCTTGTTGTTTCCACCACACATTTCTGTGTAGAAAAAAGATATATTAGTTTGAGATTTTGATTTAATGACAGGTATGAGCAAAGTGTCTGTGATATTCTTGTGAAGCAGCTTATAACTGTTTGGTGCACCTTCATTTAACCATTTCTGTTCTGCAGATATTTGTCTTTGAATGTCAATAATATGTGATAGATGTGTTAATGCCATTGCTATGCATATCTTTTAGACCAGTTGATATTTTACTTTACAGTTTTCAAACAAATATTTCAGTTCTCTGTCTTGTCGACAAACTGCAAAAAAAAAAACACCCCAGTTTCCAGAAGCTGTATTTCCCTCAGAGAACACTGAGAAGGGGTTGGAAGAAGACGGTGGGTCTGACAGAGAAATGACGTCCAGTGTCTTCATTGAATAATGGGAAGAAAAACACAACACAAATAGCTTCCATGGTTAAATGACTTCATTGAATAATGGGAAGAAAAACACAACACAAATAGCTTCCATGGTTAACTGACTTCATTGAATAATGGGAAGAAAAACAACACAAATAGCTTCCATGGTTAACTGACTTCATTGAATAATGGGAAGAAAAACAACACAAATAGCTTCCATGGTTAACTGACTTCATTGAATAATGGGAAGAAAAACACAACACAAATAGCTTCCACGGTTAACTGACTTCATTGAATAATGGGAAGAAAAACACAACACAAATAGCTTTCTCAGTTTACTGACTTCATTGAATAATGGGAAGAAAAACAACACAAATAGCTTCCATGGTTAACTGACTTCATTGAATAATGGGAAGAAAAACCCAGCACAAATAGCTTCCACGGTTAACTGACTTCATTGAATAACAGGAAGAAAAACCCAACACATCCAATGATTTGGAATGCTCTTTCCAGTGGCTTTTATAATAAGAACACCTGTATGGTCGACTCTGTGTCACTGTTGCCATTTTTGTTGCATGAAAACAAGTACGAGAGCTTTCTGAGAACTGTGATATTGCTGGTCATAATTTTCACAATGCGTGCAAAGTTGTACAGAAAGGATAAAACTGGATTTTTTGGTTGTTGTTTCTGTGCCTGGAGCAACATGAATTGTTTGTCCTTCGACTTGAAAACCTCAGCAATTCAGTTATTGGTGTCTGCAGTCTCTGCTGCTTCCTCAAGACTGGCTGCGTAATTCTAGTGTCTGGATTACATTTTAGATCATCAGCTGTTTATTTATTATCTAGAAATCTTCCGTAGCACTAGGATCAATAGTAACCAGAGTGTTTGAAGAAGTAAAATTAGTAACAACCTTTTTTTAAGCTGTTTCTTGTTTTTGTTTAATATATGATTTACATTTTCTTTTCATCAGTAGCATAATGGCTTTTTTTTTTTTTTTTTTTTTTTTTTTTTGCAATGTTAACTTTTTTCCATATTCTGCCTGTAGCAGCTACTTATAGTTTTCAAGATATCTAGAGAAAAAAAATTGTTTAAATGAGAGAAAACATTATTAGTTTGGAACAAGAAATAATTTAAAAGACATGACTGTGCACGTATGCATGTGTATACACACTGTCATTTTCTTCAAGTGACTTACTCTGGAAGAATTTCAAAGCCAGATTTCAGCAAAAATGTGTGCGCACACATACAGATATATATATATATATATATATATATATATAAACAAATTTCAGTTGGAACCAATAGTTCTAAAATCTTCAATCCAAACTGATCACCCACAATAGGAATCCTTCCCCAGATTAGTGAACAGATACACCTTCACTGAGTGCTTAATTTTGCAGCAGTAGAGCGTGGATTGATTTTAAAAAAAAGTTTTTAGTCAACTGATTTACAGTCATAGTTTTTAGTTTGAATTTACATTAGTTGAAAGTCAGTTTACATTACTTTACATTGTCATAGCTTTTTGTTTGAATTCAGTTTATATACGACACATTGTGTGACAGTTCTTTATTAAATTAGTAATAATTAAAGGGAAGTAAACAACATCTGTATACATATTGTATTTAGTAAGATATAGTTAATAAGTTGTCATTCATAAAAATACTAGATTCATTTGTAACAACACACAAACGTTAAACTGAATCACAAAGAAAAGAAATCGTTGATGAAACAAAGGAGTGGAATTTATGGAAGCAAATTTCAAACACAGGAGGTTGGAATAGAATTAATGGAAGAACCCATTTTAAGAAAATGGCAACCAAAGAACCCATTTTAATTAAGAGAGTGACAATAAATCTGTGAAAATTGAAGGCGATCTCTAACAATAAACAGACAACTTTACATTGGATTGTTGGATGAATTTTGTTTCTTGGTTTGTTTTGTTGACAAATGATTGTTTACCCTTTCGGTGATTGTGTGATGTCAAGAGTGGTGTGTGTTTGTGTGTGTAAATGTCTAAGCATGTGCTTGTTGTGTGAATGTGTGTGTGGGTGGGGGGGGGTTCAGGGTGTGGGGGCAAAATGCAAGGTGGGGATGAAATAGCAGCTTCCCAAGCTCTCACCCAATCATAATCTTCATCATCTCATCAATGCCTGTTGCTCCCCCTGACATAGTATACTATCACTATGGAACACTATAATTGTTCATTCAAAATCAAATTCTTGTTACTAACACTCAAACATCTCACACACTGCACAGACTTTTTCTTTTTTAATACAAATTTTAATGAAACTTCTTCCTGTTACACACATTAACATTAAACATCAACGTTGTCAACATTGTAATCATGTATGTGCTAAACTGGGGCACACTATCTGGTAAAAAAACAACAATAAAAAACAAAAAAAAACAACCAATATTGAACACACTTTTTGCAACTCAAACGAATTAGGGTTAAAATCTCTCAAACACATCCACTGCATACATATGGGTACACACACATACAAAATCATATCTGCATCCATGTACACACACACACATATGTGTGTATATATATATATCTATATCTACAGATATATATATATATACACACAAACACACATACAACTTTCTCTTATTTTTCAGTGTTGTCCAAAAATCACATAATGTGGACAGACAATAAAATGAAGTGTGTGCACACACACGCAACAGGGATAAGACCTGTTTGAAACTTAAGAAAAGAAAACATATATTGCAGTTATTAAAAAAAGGGGGGAAGGTGAAAGTGTAGGACCTGTCTGCTGGCAAAAGACAACATAAATCACAGATGCTTTTATTCATTATGAGCAAAATCAGTCAATGAATACATTCATTCACAACTACACAGTGCAACCAATGTATTGTACGAATCAACGAAACACAAATGGAACTTGCAAAAAAAAGGAAAGGAAAAAAAAAAAAAGTGTTTCTGCACACAGTGGACTGAAGCTGAGTCCAGTTCACCAAGGTCTTCTGCTGTAACGCACTCTAGAGTTGCATGCACTGTCCATGTGACACGAATTGTCAAGGTGATCCACAAAGTCAGACTGTGGCATAACAGGCCGCAACAGCCAAAAGGTTAAAACATTGCACCTCCAATACAAGGATCCTGGGTTCGATCCCTAGTGGGTTAAGGGTGGAGATTTTTCTCATTTCCCAGGTCAGCATATGCACAGATTTGCCAATGCCTGAATCCCCTTCATGTGTAAACGTATGCAAAAGATACAATATGCACATTAAAGACCCCGTAATCCATGGCAGCGTTTGGTGGATGACGGAAACACGAACATACCCAGTATACACACCCCGAAAAAAGAAGCACAGCTGTCTTAATCAATGGCAGGGCTAAAACTGATCAAACACTTGTAGATACGAATGAACATGGAATATGAGATTAAGTTTAAACCCATGAATACAGAAAGAAGAACTGACAGCAGCATATGTCAATTAATGTGCACTGAGTGACAATAGGAATACCTGTGCACATGAAGTGAATAACAGAATCTCCTTCCCATTCTGTGTTTTGTTACCATGCTGTTTCCAAAGACCCTCTTGAACTTGTCACAAATTCTTGTGACGATTAATGAATCTAAATCACACACACACACACACACACACACACACACACACTGTGCAAAACATGTACATGTATGGCAACAAAAAGAAAGCCACTCAATCACACACACAGACTCACACATGCACACACTGACAAAGAGATGCACACAAACACACACAGGCGCGTGTGCACACACACACACAGACACACACACACACACACAGACTGGGAAAATGTACGACTGGCATTAAGATAAAAGCCATTCTGTGACCACACAACAAAATGAGTGTGACAAAAGTTCACGGGGTTTGTAAAATGCAGTAACAGACAGCGGCCATTATTGATTATTATTATGTCTGAAAGAGTACAACTGGACTTATGAGTATACAAACATACCAGGACAATGAAAAACCAAAACTGCGGTGCCATCTGTCCTGAGAGAAGAAGAAGAAAAACCATCAACAGAAACAAACAGCTGAGAGGTTTAAGGGATTAAGGAGGAGAAAAAACAACCAGAAGCATAACTGATCAGCTAAAGCAAAATCCGGGCTTATGTCAATGCATAAATATGCATCCCTGATGCTTAATCAGGGAAAGGATGCTCTGGACCTTCAGTTTGTGTGTGTGTGTGTGTGTGTGTGTGTGCGCGCGTGTAATTCAATTCAATTCAATTCAAAATACTTTATTATCTGCTTCAACCAAAAACAGAAAATTTTCTTTAGGCTCACTTAAAATAAAATGCCCATCAGCAAAAAAAAAAAAAAAAAAAAAAAAAAAGTGTTTGCTGTGTACATGCACTTCTGTAAACCCATGAGTATTCCGATTAAAAACAAGACAAAAGATGAATATTTTTCTCTCGGTGATATGTTGAAGCACAAGAATGGTTAGCAAAAAAAAAAAACGCAAAAAAAAGCACAACAACCGTTGAATGGCCTGCAGTGAACCTAACGCTCATCACAGATTCAAGCCACTGTCACAACTTTCTGCCACGTCTGAAATAGGACTGCGACTCTGTACATCCAAGTTCAGACAATGAAACATTGGTGTGCCCATGAGAGTAAAACAAGATTGTCAAACCATATCCGCTAACTACACCAAGCTTCAGAGACTCAGAGCAACATTTGGAGATCATAATTTTTGTGTGTGCTGTTCTAAGTAAAGCTGATCATATTGGGCCACTTCCGGATGATCAGACAAGATTGAAGAACTGTCTTCATTAAGTTTGTGTGCTCTGCTCAAATTCTACACTGAAGAATTTCTACCTGGAAATCTTTTATTTATTTATTATTTATTTTACAGAGTCAGTGACAATGATAAAGAGTATTTCCATTTCCTGTACCAGTATTTTCCTCTTTTCTTTTTTCAACATTTTTTTTTCCTTATCTTCTCTTTTTTCTCCTTTTCTTAGCAGTTTCCTTCTTGAAAATGCTATTCCATTCCGTCGTCTGAAACCAAATACATTTTATGTAGGAATGCTCATGCATTCCTTCGTCCGGAGAGAGTTAAGAGGGAACACCATCACACACTGGACAGGCTTTGAGAGCCAACGGTTCAAAAGAACAAAAGAAGCAGATACCAACCTTGATACGCAATGCATCAACAATGTAAAAGGACTACTATCAAACATACCTTCTGCAGCAATGATACAACTGCCCTGTCCAGTGCTATCATCATGTACAAGAGACAGATATACAAAACACATCAAATAGTTTGGGGTGAGGGGGTTAAAAAATATCTTGGGAAGTATGTACAGTAGATATATCTTTTTGATCATTTCAACATCAAGAAAGTGAGATACCACCCGCAACCCCCTCTCTGATTAACTATACCCAAAAACCCCCCCAACTAATCTACTCCTGTCTTTGACTTAGCAGCTCATTGTGCAGCGAAATACAGGAATATGTACATGACCATTTGGTAAACATAGCTCCAAAGACCACAAGCAAAATCAAAAAATATCTTACTGTTACTGCATGCCACAATAAAACTGGGTAGCAAAAACAGGTGGTTTTCTTCTCAGAATACACTGATACACACAGACACTTGCCCACGACTCATGCCTGTGACTTTATGATATCCAAAGTCAAAGATAAACAAGTGTTTTTCTGGGGCAAAATGAAATAACAATACAAAAAATATCAACAAAATGATAACATTTTACGTTCAAATACACTGATTCAACTCTATCAGACTTTTACGCAACTGGCGTTTTCCTTTCTAGGCAGCGATGGAAACATTTTTTTTTTTTTTTTTTCTTTTTTCTTTCTGCCCCATCATCTGCACCGTTTCAGTGGCATTACTCCCACAGACAGACTTTGAGACAGTTTTTGTTTTTTATTGATGATGATTGAGGAGGAGGATGACGATGACGATGCCGATGTTGCTATGGAGGTCCATTTGGTTTGGGACTGCGTGACAAGGCTGTACTCTACGCTTCCTGTCATAATGATATCCCGGCGTTAACCAGGCCCGAGAGATACAGACACTTGCAGTGTTGGTCAAGTAATTAGAGCAACACACCCAAAGACGCATCCTTGAAGTGGATGACACTCGACTGTGTGGTCCCAGTCTCCCCATTTAAGCCCACAGCACACTCAACTCTGGGTAGGAGCCGGCCACGGGCCGAAAAACCCACCTCCGCTGGGATTCGAACCCGCGTCCTCCCAGCCGTCAGTCCGCGACGCTAACCACTTCGCCACGGCGGCTGGTTCGATGGAAACATGACAGGATTCAACACTGTGCAGTAATGATCTGAAGTGACAATGTTGAAGTACTGTTGCATTACACAGGTTTCAATTACCTGTGAAATATTAGCAAAGGAAATTCAGGTAACAAAATTTGAACTTTCCAATACATTTCTACTGACACATTACGGAAATCAAAATGTGTGGACACATGAATTGTAGCACTTGTTCCACATTCTCCAGAGCACATGAAAGTAATGATAAAACATACATCATAAACAAGCACTGAGAACATTTTGCATAAATTAAAAAATACAAGGATCGAATTAATAAGTCAAACATTAAAACCAAGCAACAATCCCCATCATATACGCGCACCTCCAAAATATTGAATTCGTCTGAAATATCCCACCAAAAATCTGAAATGCAAATCAGTCATTTGACCAGGAAAAAAAAAAGGAAGTGCGTCTGAAAACAGCACCATTAAAAGTAACAACAAATCACTAGTGTATTGCTCTCATAGACTGCAGTGCCAGCTTGCTGCTTTGCCAAATCAAATCAAATCAAATCATGTTGGTCGCCCAGCCAACTGCGTAGGGATCTGTGCCTGGGCTGTTACCCCTCAGTTCTGAAAACCAGTGGAACAGAACCCAAAATAATGGCAAAAAGTCCATTGAAACCAAGCTAAAAGGTCAATGGAAACCAAGCTAAAAAGTCTACTGAAACCAAGCTAAAAGGTCTATGGAAAGCAAGCTAAAAGGTCTATGGAAACCAAGCTAAAAGGTCTATGGAAACCAAGCTAAAAGGTCTATTGAAACCATGCTAAAAGATCTATTGAAACCAAGCGGAAACCAAGCCAAAAGGTCTATTGAAACCAAGATAAAAGGTCTATGGAAACCAAGCTAAAAGACCTGTGGAAACTAAGCTAAGAGGTCTATTGAAACCAAGCTAAAAGATCTATTGAAACCAAGCTAAAAGGTCTACTGAAACCAAGCGGAAACCAAGCCAAAAGGTCTATTGAAACCAAGCTAAAAGGTCTATTGAAACCAAGCTAAAAGATCTATTGAAACCAAGCTAAAAGGTCTACTGAAACCAAGCGGAAACCAAGCCAAAAGGTCTATGGAAACCAAGCTAAAAGGTCTATGGAAACAATGCTAAAAGGTCTATTGAAACCAAGCTAAAAGGTCTATGGAAACAATGCTAAAAGGTCCATGGAAACCAAGCTAAACGGTCCACTGATACAGTGTAAGCTGCATCAGTCCATACTACGTTCAATCTAACCATCAATCTAACCACTTTGATTCACATGAACAACTGAGCACATTGTCTTCCTGAAAAAACATGAGAATCCTTTTGTGTTCCAATCCATCACTCCTTTTCTGAGTAATGTGGTCTTCACGAAAAACACACAATAATCCTTTGTCCTCCAGTCCCGCCCCCCACCCACTCTTTTCTAAGTCTGAACAACATTCAGCTTGCTGATGAAGGATGATCACAGCTTGAACTAGGGTGTAACGCTATACAAATACACACTCCATACACATTCATTAATGAATAAATAAACAGAGCCTGTCACTAACTAAGCTACAGGCTGACAAACTGCTTCATAAAACAGGACAGAGCAAGCCGATTTCAGCCATACACCTCTGGGCCAGTTACAAGAATTATTTTTTTCTTTTAAGCATACAAAATTAATTTTATCACCCATTGTGGCACATTGATCAGTTATACATAATAAAAAAATATATATAAAAAGAAAGTAAAAAAAAGAGTAATCACACCAAATTTCTGCGGCTATGAACTCTGCAACAGAGTGAAAAAAAGTCACGATGATGCAGAAGCTACAACAAAAAACCCAACAAACAAACAAAAAACATGTACTGATATACTGATATACATACCTGGTTTAACTTTTCCTCACCTGATTTCCAAGACCTCACTCGTTCTGCTGCTTGATTTCTTGCTTTTTAAAATTCTATTTCAAGGTTTAGACAGGGATCAGCTTAGATTAGAGTCAAAGTTAAGAGTAAATGGGCAAGTAGGTCATAATCACGTTTAAGGTTAGGGTGATTAGGAACTAGGTTTAAAGTTTAGGGTTTACGTCAAGGGGTCAGTGTCAAACTTAAATGGCAAGACAGAGTCGTAAAGTTCAAGAATCAGGTTTACGATTTGGGGTCAATGTTTTCATTGAGGGATTTAGGCTAGATCAAAGTTCAAAGGTTGGGGTTAGGGTGTGGATGGGGGTTATGGTCAGGGTTAAAGTTTTTTGGGGGTCAGAGGTTTGGTCTTGGTTTGTGACAATGGGTTAGAGTTTGGGGGATCAAGACTGGGTGTAAGGATAGTAATTCAATACAACAGACTGAAAAACAGATCAATGATGGGCTGGGTTAGAGTTTGGGGGATCAAGACTGGGTTTAAGGATAGTAATTCAATATGATAGACTGAAAAACAGATCAATGATGGGCTGGGTTAGAGTTTGGGGGATCAAGACTGGGTGTAAGGATAGTAATTCAATACGATACAACAGACTGAAAAACAGATCAATGATGGACTGGGTTAGAGTTTGGGGCATCAAGACTGGGTGTAAGGATAGTAATTCAATATGATACAACAGACTGAAAAACAGATCAATGATGGGCTGGGTTAGAGTTTGGGGGATCAAGACTGGGTGTAAGGATAGTAATTCAATACAACAGACTGAAAAACAGATCAATGATGGGCTGGGTTAGAGTTTGGGGGATCAAGACTGGGTGTAAGGATAGTAATTCAATACATCAGACTGAAAAAAAAGATCAACGATGGCTCCAAGAATAAGTCGATATCACAGGAGTTTTTGCTCGCTACTGGCATCTGGAACTCAATCTTTACCTTTCTTTCTCAAAATATTACACACCATTTTGTAAGTCAACCCGTTGCTTTTTCTTCAGAAAAGCACAAACAAAAACCAAAGGCTCAAAGCTGAATTTCAAAGCCAACTGCAACACAGAGAAAAACAACAACAATGCACACATAAAACATTCGTGCAAAAGGTTCTTGGTCACACAGCATGCAAATGATCTTTTGAGGAATATCTCGGTGGAGTCAAAAACCAACAGCAGTCAACAACTAACGTCTTGTAACCAAAACTGTAACTGTACTGTTAAGAACCACAACTAAACACAAAGAAAAAAATCTCCTGCACCCTTCCTAATAAAAAACAAAACAAAACAGAAAACAAAACCCCAACAACAACAACAAAAAACAATAAGTTCAAAGCACTTGTACATGTGTACACACCCACACATACACACACACACACACACAGAATCCAATCTACTCTACCTCTGCTTAACACAAGCTCATTCAACCCTTCCTCTCCTTTAGGAAAAAAAATATTTTAAAAACTCCAAAATCCATAGGTCAACTTAATACTAAACTTCATATCATATGCACACACATCAACAGCCACAAATCACAACCAGACCAAAGCAAAAGCCAAGTATTGCTCGTCTTTGCCACAAATTCAGCCAAAAAATAAAAAAAAGAGATCTGTTATCTGCAGGTGCTAAAAGCAGACCAGACACTGACATTGATAAATTGTCTCTCACCACAATGCTCAAAGAGAATGTAGTTCAGATGAGTGAGAGTTCATCAGATAACTGTTGACTACTTGACAATCACAGAACACTGTGGGCTTAATAGGCCCATTTTTGTCAGATTAAAAAAAAAAAAAAAAATTACACAAACAAAAACACTGTTTGTATTATATCATTTACTTATATTTTCTCCATGTCTTGGCAAATCAGTAAATAAATGAACGTATCTTGCAAACGGCAAACCCTGTTCTGACTTTGACGGGTCCCACGCTGACTACAAAAACAAAGCATGTCAACACAAAAATGTGCACTGCTTACTTAGCCCCCTGAACCCACTCCCCTCTCTTCAAAGTCGCCCTCAAGTGAATCGGTTTTTTTTTGCCCTTGTTTCACCATGGCAGCTTTGGGGTTTGTGCGCATCCCCCCTCCTCTCCCCTCCTCCACCACCCTCCCCATCAAAAAAAGTGGGACCCACGACATGGAGGCAGGGGAGCGTTGCTAAACTGACTCTGCAGGAAATAAGGAAGAATCTGACAGTAATGTACAGACAGGGTGATCTGGTTTCTTCAGCAAGACTGGGGGCCGACAATATTGCAGTGACATGTAAGTGTTTAATGTTTATTAAGAAGGAAAGTGGCAGAATGGTTAAGACGCTCAGCTGTCAATACAGAGAGTCCGTGAGGGTGTGGGTTCGATTCCCGCTATCGCCCTTTCTCCCAAGTTTGGACTGGAAAATCAAACAGAACGTCTAGTCTTTCGGATGAGACGATAAACCGAGGTCCTGTGTGCAGCACGCACTTGGCGCAGTGAAAAAGAAAAAGAACCATGGCGACGAGTGTGTTGTCCTCTGGCAAAACAATGAGAAAAGAAATCTGCTCTGATAGGGGCCGACAATATTGCAGTGACATGTAAGTGTTTAATGTTTATTAAGAAGGAAAGTGGCAGAACGGTTAAGACGCTCAGCTGTCAATACAGAGAGTCCGTGAGGGTGTGGGTTCGATTCCCGCTATCGCCCTTTCTCCCAAGTTTTGACTGGAAAATCAAACAGAACGTCTAGTCTTTCGGATGAGACGATAAACCGAGGTCCTGTGTGCAGCACGCACTTGGCGCAGTGAAAAAGAAAAAGAACCATGGCGACGAGTGTGTTGTCCTCTGGCAAAATAATGTGAAAAGAAATCTGCTCTGATAGGTAAACAAAAATACAAGAGAGGCAAGGCCTTCAAGACTCACTTGTGATAAATTAAGTCCCCTAGCATTAATTACAGAGTAATTTCCCTTTTTTACTATCTGCACCAAAACGTTTGCAAAATAAATAAAACTTCCATGCTTAGCAAAAGAAGTTCCTGTTGAACAAAAAATGATAATAATGACTCCTCTTGTTGTTGTGTCAGAATAAGAGGTCAAAGTGCCAAGTTTAGAGAATACAAAAAATATAAATATAACAGTAAATGCAGTTTGCATATAATTAGGCTTCATTTTTCTTGTTGTTTTTTTGTGCCCATCCCAGAGGTGCAATATTATTTTAAACAAGATGACTGGAAAGAACTGAATTTTTCCACACACACACACACAACCGAACACCGGGTTAAAACATAGACTCACTTTGTTTACACAAGTGAGTCAAAAAGCATGCACTCAGGGCCTGACGAAGCGCGTTGGGCTATGCTGCTGCCTGGCTGATGTGGAATACTGAATATGGATTTGTATGAACGCACTGATACCTCCTTGAGAAACTGGAACTCTTTAATGTTTATTGTAATTTGTTTGGAGTTCCTTTTAACTGGGGAGGAAAGCGCTCGAGAAGTATCCATTATCATCATCATCATCAATGTTATCATCATTCTTGTCACTGTTGTTGTGAAGGTGAGAAACAACCACTACCACCTTTACTATCAATATCATTACTGTTACTATCATTACTGTTGTTGTGAAGGTGAAAAACAACAAAACCACACACACACACACACACACACACACACACTCACACATACACCACACACACACACACACGCACACACACAAAATCCCCCATTAAAACAACATAGTGGAGTCAAGACATAGACGGGGTGGTGGGGATTTAGGGGGTGGCGAACATGGCGATGAGAGAGAGACAGAAAGAGAAATACAGGGACGATGAACACGACACATGTGCTGTCTCCAGACTCTAGTGCCGGTCGGCCAGCCCCACCAAGTAGCCCTTCAGGTCCGTCTCATAGTCGCTGGAGTCCGGCTTCTCCGTCAGCACCCACGTGTCGTCCGACCCCGCCACCTTTTCTCGGCACAGAGGGCAGTTGCTGCGAGTCTTGTCGCTGCCAGACAGACAGACAGAATCCATGAGGCTGTGATAACATGATGTGTTAACCCCTTGAGTGCCCCACGACGGAAATTTCCTTCCGCATCATTGTGGGAATTTTCCTACTGTAAAATGATTAAATGCATGTGAAATTGTCATAATTGGATAGTGTGTTTATTTCCATTTCAGTAAAGTTTAGGTTATAGATACTTTCCTTTGGTAGTTTGTAT
>NC_134902.1:36758506-36763506 GCF_041734735.1 Babylonia areolata
GACAGTCTCAGTTTCTCAAGGAGGCGTCACTGAGTTTGGGCAAATCCATACAGGCTGTACCACATCTGCTAGGCAGACGTCTGACAGCAGCGTAACCCAATGTGCTCAGTCAGGCCTGAAGTCCATGCTTATATTTGTGTACCTATCAGAGTGGATTTCTTTTACAGAAATTTGCCAGAGGACAACAATTTTTGTTGTTGTCATGGGTTCTTTTTTTGCTGCGCCAAGTGTGTGCTACAAACAGGACCTCGATTTATCATCTCATCCGAATGACTAGACGCTCAGACTGATTTTCCAGACAAACTTGGGAGAAAGGTGAGAGGGGATTCGAACCCAGACCCTGTATTGGCAGATATGCGTCTTAATCATTCTGCCACCTTGCTCCTAAAGGCGCTATTCAAACATACAGTATTATCATCATTATTATTATTATTATTAAAGAAAGAAAACAACTCACTCACACGGTGACTGAGGCTGTGCTTACAAACCATGCAAATGCTTTTTGTGTCGAACCGCCTGTCATTCTGCCACTTTTACACTATACTTTCATGATGCAACTTATTCAGCTTTGAAAAATAGTCTGTGATGAACTTTAATCACAATACATTTCAGCTGATCTCTCAAGAAGCTAGTTATGGAGCTAAATAATGATAACTTTGTGGCAAGCTCTCATAATGCTTCTGTTGTGAAAATTCATATTATATATAAATATATATGCCACTTCAGCATTAGCTGTTTCCTAATGTAGTTTTAAACTATTATCTATTAAGTATTTCAACAAAAACAGGAGGTACACCTACAAAGTAGGGTAAATAGAAAGAATGTTAACATTTTGATTTTCATCTTGCTGCCTATTACCAGAGTCATGCCTATAACAACCTTCCAATTCATATCCCTTCAGCTGACTCTGTTGCTGCTTGTTGCTCTTCACTAAAACTCATCTTTTCAAGACCTACCTGTAACGCTCTCAGCTTCCCACTTCAACACCGCTCCATGCCTGCCAACTCACTTTGCATGTATGAGGAATGAGAGAAGATGGGGGGAGGGGGGAGAGAGAGAAAGAAAGAGTGGTCATGAGTGGTTCATGTAATCTAACTTTTTCCTGCATATAAAGCATTCTGAGCTCTAGGGAAGGGAGGGTGCTGTAGAATTACTGAAAATGTACATCGTTTTCATCATCACTGTATCATCATGTCGACAGGTAAGTTATGACTACAAAGGTATCACAGTTCAAAGAAACGCACCTTGTAACAGCGGATCCTGACCGTAGCTTTCCACAGAAACGTGTCATCCGTCCCTTTCTTGACCACAAACTGGAGCTGTTTACCCCGGTTGTCACTGAACGTGCTGGTTCTGTTTCAGGCAGAACACATCCAGATGATACTTCTGAACTGCGATGTTTATTATGACATTATTTGTGATTATAAAATCATTACACCAGGAAGCCATTTTCTCCTCTCCCTGTTTGAATCATTAATTAATTACATGTTACATTTAACTAGAATTCACTGGCTATTTGATCTTTGGTGAGCATGGCCCAGCCATTTAGGACAAGAAAATCTGAAGGATTATTATTATTATTATTATTATTGTTGTTGTTGTTGCTTATAGTCCAGCCGACTGCACAGGGCCATATAAGGACTGCCTAACTGCATAAAACTATCACATACACATGCAAAACAACATTAAGATAAACCTACAAAACACAGTTTATGACATTATTTTAACCATTTGGCTCATTAGGGCAAATCAGATATGGGCATGCTGCAGGCATCAGCCATTCCACTTAATTTATCATCCCAAGATAACAAAAATATCATTAAAAAAGGAGAAAAAAACCCAACCCAACACTTCAAATCCAAACAAAAAAAATATATGAAGACCAAATACACAAATACCACTGCAGAATGGACAGCAAGTGCCCATCCCAGTGTATACAATTTCACAACTTAATCACAAGAGCAGAACAGCACAGACAGTACATCATACTTTCATGGACTGCGGAAAAGAGAAGAAATGTCAAGGCTTGCTTGAAAACAGAAACGGGAAAGGAATGAGAAGGAAGAAAAAAGAGACAACAGTGAAGGAAGAAAAAAAGACAGAGATAAAGAGAGCAATAGAAAAGAGGAAATTTCTAGCACAGAATTTCCAGAAGGTGGGGGTGCTATTTATACTGAAAGACCCCCAGGATCTCACAGGGAACAATTCTGAAGGTAAAATCTTATACTTCATTGATATCTTCCACTGAATTGATAAGATGACTATTTCATAATGCGGACTGGCAAATGAGGATGAAAAATTCACAGAAGACATCTGATGGGCTGCTGGTGCTTGTGCTATCCTTCGACATTTGCTGATGTCGTTGGGGCACAAGTGAAGACAATGCCACCACTCTCCTCCACCTGTCTGTGTCCACCTTGGCTCTGTGGGATTCTGCCAGGTTCATGCTGTCCATTCTTGGATATTGTCTTCCCACCTCTTCTTCGGTCTTCCTCATCTGCGGATTCCTCTGACTGTCCCTTGCAGGACGGTCTTTGCTTGTCCTGCTGAACAGGAAACATGTCGGTACCACTTCATTTTCTGTTTCTTGATGACTTGAGAGTAGGTCATCATAAGGTCCTGTTGCTTGATGGATCTTGCGACGGGCGCAACAGCCGAATGGTTAAAGCACTGGACTTTCAATCTGAGGGTCCCGGGTTCGAATCTTGGTGACGGCGCCTGGTGGGTAAAGGGTGGAGATTTTTCTGATCTCCCAGGTCAACATATGTGCAGACCTGCTAGTGCCTGAAGCAGAAGATCAAATACACACGTTAAAGATCCTGTAATCCATGTCAGCGTTCGGTGGGTTATGGAAACAAGTACATACCCAGCATGCACACCCCCAAAAGCGAAGTATGGCTGCCTACATGGCAGGGTAAAAACGGTCATACACATAAAAGCCCACTCGTGTATATACGAGTGAACATGGGAGTTGCAGCCCACGAACAAAGAAGAAGAAGAAGATGAAGATGGATCTTGCTGCAGACGTTTTCATTTGTCACATGATGTGTTCAGTGGATGCCCAAGGTCTTCTTGTAGCATTACATTTCTTGTTGCCAGGATCTTTCTCTGCATGTCTGCTGAGAGTGTCGGAGTTTCACTGGCATAGAGGAAGACTAACAAGGCAATGGAGTACAGTAGGTGGATTTTCCCAGTAGCTGAATACCAGAATGGACTTCCAGTCTGAGGGTCCTGGGTTTGATCCTGGCACTGGCGCCTGATGGGTTAAAAGTGGTGGTTTTTCCATTCTCCCAGGTCAACATATGTGCAGACCTGATAGTGCCTTAATCTTCTTCATGAGTATGTACACATGCAAAAGATCAAACACGCACTTTAAAGATCCCTTGATCCACACGAGCATTAAATGGGTTATGGAAACAACAGCATACCCAGCATCAAAACAACCTAAAATCAGTGTGTGGCTGCTTTAAGTTAACAGAGGGGTAAAAACAGTCAAGCAAACATGTAAAAGTCTGCTCGTACATAATGTATATGAAAGGGTGTGAGATTTACAGCCCCAAAACACAGAAGACAGGGAGTGAGACAGAGAGAGACAGAGAAGGAGACAGAAAGACAAACAGAGAGAGAGACATAGAAGGAGAGAGAGAGAGTCAGATGTTACATTTTATTGAGATCCTCCACAGACTTGACAAATTCCTCATAGGTGAGCGTGGCTAGGTGGCCCAGGACCAGGATGTGTGCCTGCAGTTTCCCATGGTGGTGCTTCAACTCTGCCAGACTCTGATCCACGCTGCTGCCCTGCCCCATGGCTGTGTGTCGCTGCTGGTGATCACAGACTGTGCTTATGTGTTGTTGCTGAGAGGCCTATGTCTACCTCTCTCTCATCTATGCTGAGCTGATGCCCAAAACATCTGTAACTGATAAAAATAGAAGTAGAGTGTTCAATTTGTCTTTTTCTGTGTGTAGTCTGATAGACACCGTTTTTACAGTTAATGGTGTCGTATGTCTGCACAAATAAACCCAATATGTACATATATTGTACATATGTGTGTGTTGCTGTCTTGTATTTGACAAAAGCTTTAAACTGCATATATGAAAACATTTAAAACAAAGGTATTCATCTACACATGCACACGTGCATATGTATACATGGTAGACCAGAGACCCACTAGAAAGTTATTATCCTGGGTTTGGTTCCTGCAATGGCGTGATTGTGATTTGTTTACTTCTCCGCATCATCAACAGGTGCCTTCATTTTCAGGGCATCTACCCACCGTACCAACCAAAACTGGCTTTGAAAAAAGAAAGTTTTTTTTCTCTTGCTTTTTCGCCCCTTCCCTTAACTATAATAACCTGAGGCCATAATACATCAATTGCTCTCACTGTCTCCGTCTCTGACTGTATAAATTATATTGTTGCTGGTGGGTACAAAGGCTTAAAAAGGAAATCATGTGTGATTCTGACAGTGTACAGTTTCGAGTCACAAATTTTCACTGACGAAAGACCGAATCTTTCCAAAGTCATAAATCTTGACAAGATCTGAAAGTCTTGGAAAGCCTCGTGTATAACAAACACAAGATTTAGTCTGCTAACGCACCTCACATGACATCATTTCTCAAGGATCGATTTATGAGAACACAAAAACCACAAATCCGCAATGTACTGAATGACGTATTAAACTTTGATTAATTAGTGACATTCGATTCCGCCCCAACGATGCCCCAAGCTCAAGTTTATCGTACAGTCATTAAAAAATGACTGATTTTGTCGACAACATTGGGTCAGTGGAATGAATTCTAATTATCGTCTCTCAGAGCAGGTGTACACTGTGGTTTTCAAAGGCGCTTCGTCTATACACGTGCAGTTAGTGACAAACTCACGAGATATTACTGGTCCGTCCTGTCTTGCTCGGAAACTCTTTGAACCTGCATCAGAAAATGACAGTCAATTACAAAATACAAACACCACATCGAACTTCCGGTATCCGGTCAATTTTTATT